>NC_057768.1:26753826-27058601 GCF_010389155.1 Erigeron canadensis
TTGAGATCGGGAATCTCGATAGCATTATTCTAGGTTCTGAGCTACTTTCAAAACGACTCTCGTTGTAACAACGATGGGATATTGGTAATAAGCCACGCATAGTACCATTAGGTTTTATCTCTAACACTTCGATACTGGTGTTAAAGATTCTTAAATTTGTACAGTTTACAAAGTATAATTTGCTCAAGTAGCAACCTTCTTTCGTCCCAAAAGGATACGAAATTGTGACATTCTTACATTTATTTGGGCAGTTAGGGAGAGACTGAGCTGCTATTGTTCTTGATTGTAGAACGATCAATATGGTCAGAAGCAGCATATGTGGCATCCCCATTACACATGGAATTCGAGCTCAATGTTACTTTGGCATTTAAACCTTTCTTAGACGGCTTTTGGAATATAATTGTTCACAGGCTGTCAAATTATTCATTGTGATTGCACCTTGGAATGTGCTAAAACAAAATTGAATTTGTCTTAACATGCATGTCTTTATTGTTGTTGTGCGGCTAAACTCTTATTCGTATTCAGTAGCATGTCAAAAAAAAAAAAAAAAGGTTGGTGAGAACCCCCAGGTCTTTAAATATACACTAATATTGTAAAGTGCTTCTCTGACTATTTGAAATTGACTCTGGATATATTACTATTCTCAGATATAAGGACATGCTATTAGATACGAGTACGCATATAGCCGCACCACAACAATAACAATATGCATATTAAGACAGATTCAATTTCGTTTTAACACATTCCATAGTGAAAACACAATGAATAACCCAAAAGACGGCCAAGAACGATTTAAATGACAAACTAACATTGAACTCCAATTCTAAATGCAATGGGGATGCTGCTTATACTGCTTCTAAATGTGACGTTATTGGTGGTTCTACAATCAAGAACAATAGCAGCTCAGTCTCTGCCTAATTGCTCAAATAAATGCAACAATGTCACAATTTCGTACCCTTTTGGGACGACAGAAGGCTGCTACTTGAACGATTTTTATTATGTAAATTGTACAGATTTAAGAATTTTTAACACCAGCATCGAAGTGTTAGAGATATCACCGGATGGTCATATCCGTGAGTTATTACCAATATCCCATCGTTGTTACAACGAGCGTGGTTTTGAAAATGGTTCAGAACCCAGAATAAAGTTGTCAAGATTCCTGGTCTCAAGCTCACGGAACGTTTTGACCACAGTTGGGTGTCATGCTAGAGTAAACATGAAGGTTACGTATATATGGTGAGGACTACATAACCGGATGTTTAACAAATGCTGGCTGCAATAATATAACAAATGGTTGCAGCCAGATTTCAGTTCCTATGAACGTGACAAGTTTTCGGATCCATACACAAAGTAACACAAACATGACGTACTGTCAGAAAATGGAATTTCAATAATTGCACAAATGGGTTTCTTGTTGAGAAGGATATGTACACGTTTCGTGAAACTGACCTTCACAATACGCAGATGCAGTCTTTTCTGGTAGGTTTTATATGGACGGTTGGGTACACAAGTTGTGAAGCAGCTCAAACGAATCCTACAATTTATGTATGCGCAGAAAATAGTGTATGTATCGATGATATGATTGGTTATCATTGTCAATGTGTTCAGGTTTCCAGGGAAACATATATCTTCCAAATGGATGTCAAGGTAACACTAAATATATATTTACTTGTTACTTCTGGTTTATGGCGATCGATTAGCCCACAAGTTAATCCTTGTTACATTCTTCCACTCTTGTAAATGTTTTTATGCCGATTTTCTATTAATCAGATGTTAATGAGTGTGAAGACGCCCTTCTAAACAGGTGCACACATATCTGTAGAAACACTGTGGGAAGTCCTACATGCCTCTGCCCCAAGGGTTACAGTGGGGATGGTCTAAAGGATGGAACTCGTTGCACAAGAAACAGGACAAGCGCACAGAAACTTGGAATATATATGGGTAAGTTTAGTTTGTCATTCAACTTGTACTCTTAAATCTCACCGTTTCATCACTTGCATAGGAAATCTCATGACTCTTTGTTATCATGAAGGATGAGGTTAAAGATAGCAGTTGAATAGCAGGAGCTATTGCTTATATCTCAGTGGCCGTATAGTCTCAGTTGGGATATTTCCACAATTTCAACATTAATTCCACGACCGGGTGAAAAACTATCAACCTGTTCACTCTTAAGCAAGACAACAAATTAATGGTAAAACTTGGTTCTTACTTAGACTTGATCAATCTGGGTCTCCTCAAACGAAGCTATCATTGAAAGACTCTCATGCCTAGTTCATGTAATATTAGAGGCTAATGAGCTCTTGGTATAGCATTATAAAGGGGAGGTGGGACATTTTAACTTTATGGAGGTTTCATGTTCAAATCTGAGCATTAACGTTTTTTGTTTAATACCTCAAAGTAAAAAAAACAAAAGTCTAATATTTAGAGAATGTAGTGAAATAAATAGTCATCTTTTTTCAACAACTGGTCAACAAGCCCTGTTTTTTTTTTTTTCCAGCAAAAAATTTGGGTGCAACGTTATTGTCTCTCTTATATTCATTTCTCATTATTCACACCAAAATTTGAAGTAAATAACTTTAAGTCTCAAGTCCCGTCAAATTCCGATACAACTATTGATCTTGTTATCTTGTATTTTATTTGATTACTCGGGTTTCTCCGATTTGTAAATTCCTAGTTTTTGCCATATGTGGTATGCATCTTTAATATTTTAGTTGTATCTTTGTTTTCCATATTAGACATCTTGACACCTTTTCCTTTTGTACCTTTCTTGTTGAATATGACTTCCTACCACTTTATCAGCGGCATTTTTTGGTGATGAGTCATGCATAGAGATGAACACAATAAGAATTAAGACGGCAATATATAGTGTATACATATTTAGTTAAATTGATCGAGCTTAATTCAGATTTAGTAAAATATTTAAAAAATTTAATATTTTAATGTGCAACTTTAGAAAACTAAATTGATTTAAATTAAATTTAATATCTCATATAGATCTTTTAAATAGTATGGTAGAATTTTAAGTAAATAAGCTTCTGTGGGTCAAGTGAAATATTAAACATTGATCTACTATTCAGATCAGGAGTGGTGCTCTTGGATATAATGTTATTTGTTTGACTCACGGTTCTTATATACCTTGTCCTTTTCACATTCATAAATAATATATGTTACTTTGCAACTAGAGCTAAATAAATGATAACAAGAAGAAGATGACACCAAATATATCATTGTCTTGATAGATGTTAGATTCCAAACATGCAAAATATGAATTGAAGTATCTGTTTTGGTGCATATTAGGTACTCTGATTGATGTTATATAAGTAAATAAATTAATTAATGGCGCCACAGAATCTTATTGAACCAATCAAAAGAAAATAAGGTATCCACATTTGGATTGTAGTTTACAGCAACCGGCCAAGTCCCTTTCTTGTACATTTTGATCAAAGCTATCTTTCTATCTATAAGATACATGTCTAAACAAAAAGATGTGAAGTAAATAGGAAAATAGCTATGAAACTATACTCAATGTTTCGAATACTGTTTTTGAGCTTAGTTTTGCAGTCAAGTTTAAGTAAGAGTCGTGCTAAACCTGGTCCCGAATGCTCAAAGACATGTGGCAATGTCACCATTCCGTTCCCTTTTGGAATAGAAGAAACTTGTTACCTTGAAAGATCTTATATGGTAAATTGTGATCCGGCCACTGGGAGAGCACGAATACATGATATGAGCGTTGATTTGGTAGAGATTTCACTTGAAGAAGGCCATCTACGTGTTATTTCACCTGTGGGCCGTGTTTGTTACGATGAGACAAACAAGCTTACGTCACAAGACCCATATGTGAACTTAACAAGGTACCCCATGTCAGTGAGTCGAAACAACATCACAGTTCTTGGATGTGATACTCGGGGGAACATCAAGATTGGCCAAAAATTTCAAGCGGGCTGTCTCACGATGCCTGGAAGCTGCAATCCAATCATTGGGTCCTGTTCAAGTAATATTGGTTGTTGCCAAAGTGCAATATTACCTTCAGAACTAACGAAATTCCGCTTCAAGGTAGAAAGTAATCAACGCAATGTGGGAAAGAATGGTTTTAATAATTGCAGCTATGTATTCATTGTTGAAAATGGCCGGTATGACTTTTCAACCATTAATATATTTGATTTAAAGCCGCAAGATCTTGAGGCCTATGAGATGCTGGTAGATTGGGCGGTTGGTAACAGAGGCTGTCAAGAAGCTCAAAAGAACTCAACTAGTTACTCATGTAAAGAGAATAGCAGGTGTATTGATGCTAATAATGGTCCAGGATATCGTTGCAGTTGCTCTGTTGGTTATCACGGAAATGCCTATCTGGAAGACGGTTGCGTAGGTACTTATTTCAATTTCATTAAGCCAAGAAATTGGACTTTAGTTTTGAAATTCTTGTTACTTAATGTTTTACAAAATAGAGTACTTAAAAAGCAAATATACTTATGTTTTCCATTACTATCACATTAAGAAAACATAAGTACACTTAATCAACAAAATCTCATAATATCCATAGCGATTTGGTACCCCCAACAAGTTATTTGATCAGTTACTATATATGGTTTTAATGTTTCATATATTTGTTAGTTCTGGGACTTCTGGTTTATGGCGATAAATTAGCCCACAGATTACTTCTTGTTACGCTCTTCCACTTTTAAATGTTTGTATGCCTACTTTCTGTTAATCAGATGTTAATGAGTGTGAAGATGCCCTTCTAAACAGCTGCACACATATGTGTAGAAACACTGTGGGAAGTCATACATGCCACTGCCCCAACGGTTACAGTGGGGATGGTCTAAAGGATGGAACTCGTTGCACAAGAAACAGGACAAGCGCACAGAAACTTGGAATATATATGGGTAAGTTTGTTATTCAAATTGAGATTTCAACGGATGGATTCAAGCCTTAATTATTAACTTATGCAGGCGTCAGTATGGGCGTCGTTGTAACATCCATCACAATGTTTCTATCATATTGTTTTTTAAAACAAAGACGTATTGCCAAACATAAAGAAATGATATTCAAGAGAAATGGAGGGACGATTTTCGAGAAGATTCTTTCTGAATCTGAAGGATCGACACAGATTGTCAAAATTTTCACCGAAGAGGAACTCAAGAAGTCAACAAACAGCTTTAGCCCAGACAATGTTGTTGGTCAAGGAGGTTTTGGGACGGTTTATAAAGGCATTTTGATAGATAATACGGTGGTAGCAATCAAGAAGTCAAAAGTGATTGATCCAAACCAAATAGGACAGTTTGTTAATGAGGTGGTACTTCTATCACAAATCAACCATCCTAATATTGTAAAGCTGGTGGGCTGCTGTCTCGAAACAGATGTTCCTTTACTAGCGTATGAGTATATAGTCAACGAGACATTGTTTCATCACTTGCATGGGAAATCTCATGGCTCTTTGTTATCATGGAGGATGAGGTTAAAGATTGCAGTTGAAACAGCAGGAGCTATTGCTTATATGCATTCGGCTACCAAAATTATACACAGAGATATCAAATCTTCTAATATACTATTGAATGATGACTATACTGTCAAAGTTTCCGACTTTGGTATTTCACGTTCTATTCCTAAGAACAAAATGCAGGTCTCCACAGCCGTTCAAGGGACACTTGGATACATAGACCCTGAATACTTTATTTCAGGTATTTTGACCGGGAAGAGTGATGTTTATAGCTTTGGGGTTGTACTAGTAGAGCTGCTCACCGGGAAAAAAGTAAATTCTGCAGTGGCAACATACCGATCTCTGGTAGATCATTTTCTTCTGTTACTGAAAGAGTACCGTTTGATTGAAGTTCTAGATGATCAAGTGAAGCTAGACGCAACTCCTGATCAGATTAATCGATTTGCCCATCTTGTCAAGTCATGTGTTAGTCCTGAAGGCATGGCAAGGCCTACAATGGAAGAGGTGAAAGAGGAGCTCCTCGCTCTGCAAGAAATTTCAGGTTTACCTTATACAGATAAGGAAAGCTTCTGTTCCACAGGCTCGTATGTATCACAACCATCAAGCTCACAGATCATGATGTTCTAATGAAATCCTATTACCAGCTACTAGATTTTAATCTAGTGTATTGTAACGCCCATAAATTTAAGACCACTTTTTCAAATAAACATTTATTATATATAAAATGAAATAGCTTAAATACAATCCCTTTTTAATAAATAAAATTGTCTAAAACATATAGTTCATTTGACTGCACTAAAAAAGAGTTATAAGAAAAACGTTTAGGTAGCCACACCACCTATTTGGTGTGTGGCACTCACCCATAAAAATATCCTTCTTTAGTCTCGGCACACAAAGTGTGCTTCACCTATTATCAGGTGCGCCCCTGAGCTTGCAGATTGCAAAATGACCCATTGGACATATATTAGAATTGTTCCCATTGTTGGAAATTTTATGTAATAACATAGAATATCCAAGTTAATAGATATGTTAAAAAGAGTTGAAAGAATAATTAACTAATGTGAGTGTGTCCCACATTGGTAGAAGAATAAACATTAAGTATGTTTATAAGGAGGAGTGTTGGAGGAATTATAATTCCTTATAAGGGGCTACACCCCAAGTGAGCTAGGAGGGTGCGAAGCACCCGATGAGACGTAATGTGGCGTTTTAGTGGCGCACTTTGCACTTAGTAGTTGTATATGGCTCAGTGGGTGGTCTTATTCCAGGCCTTGCACCTGGCAGGACACTTGACTTAGCCTTAAGTGTAACACATGTTGTTTAATCATGCAAACCAACATATGTCCCACTAAAACATCCACTAACCAGTTTATATGTATATAAACTATACTTAGTGGTTTTTTGGTAGTTCAGAAACAACAAAAACACTCTCTCAAACTGGATCATCAACAAGATTTTCTTTCATTTTCTTCATTTCGTTTTGTTCTTGAAGGTATAATTCCGGGTTGTGGTTAACTCCGGCAGTACAATCTGCTTTGGCTGTTGTACCCTGGGAAACTGTCGGGTTCACTTGGGTGGCCCGAAATCAGTTTTAAGGGACCTTGGTTTAACCATATCCTCAGCCCGTTTTTTGCCTTTCTTTCTATTTCTGTTATGTTCTTTATTTGTATTCTTGTATTGTTTAGTAGTACTTAATTTACTTGTAATTTAATTATTGTAATTCGAATGTATCTTCAATAAAATTGTTGTTTTCTTGAATGGTGTCCAACAATCTTAAAACTGATTTTCTTTCTTCACCATTCTGTTAATTCGAATTACAGAAATATGTTTTCCAAAACTTTATTATGTACTTTTCTGTAAAGTTATTCATTTAAATTAGTCTTTACTTTCTGCAAGTTTTTTAGTGAAACTTTGATTGTTCTATTTCAGAAATGGCTACTGAAATGAACTCCTCTACTAATGGAACTACTTCTTCTACCACCACCAACACCGTTGGTGCAAATGTTTCTCAATCTGTAGGACTTACTGTCTCTACAAGCATGGGACCTTTAGTAGGTACCCAAGCTGCCCAAACTATGGCCAACCACTGTGAAAAACCAGAAAAGTTTTCTGGAAACAACTTCAAGATGTGGCAACAAAAGATGTTATTCTATTTGACCACTTTGAATCTTGCGAGATTTCTAACTGAAACAACACCTCAAATTCCTGAAGGTTCTACTGATGCTCAATCAGTAAGTGCTGTTGATGCTTGGAAGCATTCTGAATATCTATGCCGAAACTATGTGTTAAATGGTCTAGTTGATTCACTGTATAATGTATTTTGCAAAATAACAACTGCAAAAGATTTATGGGAATCTTTGCAAAAGAAATACAAAACCGAAGATGCCGGAACTAAAAAGTTCATAGTTGCAAGGTTTTTAGAGTTTAAAATGGTTGACTCTAAAACTGTTATGGCACAGGTTGAAGAATTGCAAATCATAATCAGTGAAATCTTATCAGAATGAATGGTTCTTGGTGAAACATTTCAAGTTGCTTCCATGATTGAAAAGTTGCCCCAAGTTGGTTGGATTTTAAAAATTACTTTAAGCATAAGCGAAAGCAAATGACCGTTGAAGAGCTTGTTGTTCGTCTTCAAATTGAGGAAGACAATAGAGGTGCTCAAAATGGTGGTCATATTGAAGGTCTTGCTAAGGCCAACTTTGTTGAACATGGACAAAGTTCCAAAGGAAAAGGTAATTTCAAGGGTAAAGGGAAATGTCCTATTAAGAAGAACAAAGGAAAAAGGATGGATTTGAGTCCAAAGAATGGTGGTGTGAAGAAGAAGGTTAGTTTGTTCAAAGGGAAGTGTTACAATTGTGGTGAATCTGGTCACCGAGCTGATCAATGCAAGAATCCAAGGAAGGAAAGGGCAAATATGATCGAAGATAACATGGCTCTTGTTGCTATGATTTCTGACCTCACGGCTAAGTTGGAAGAGGTCAATCTTACCACCGATGGAATCAAAGGATGGTGGGTTGATACGGGTGCAACCCGTCATGTGTGTCCGGATAAGACTATATTCCATAACTTGAAAGAAATATCCGGTGAAGAAAAGTTGTATATGGGAAATGCCGCCACCGCCGATATCAAGGGTGAAGGCGATGTGATCCTCAAGTGGACTTCGGGGAGAGAGCTCAAGTTAACCAATGTGTTGTATGTTCCCGAATTACGCAAGAGTCTTGTGTCGGGTTGGTTGCTTAACAAGAATGGGTTTCGTTTAGTGTTTGAAAGTGATAAGTTTGTGTTAACTAAACGTGGTTTGTATGTTGGTCAAGGTTATGCCCTTAATGGGATGTTTAAGCTCAATGTTGTACCTATTAAGCAAGTGAATGAAAATGCTTCTACTTCCGCTTATTTGATTGAGTCTTCTAATATTTGGCATAATCGTCTTGGACATGTGAATTTTAATTCAATGCGTCGTTTAATTAAGTTAAATTGTATACCATCTTTTAACATTGATTCTAATTCTAAATGTCCAACTTGTGTTGAAGCTAAACAAACCACGAAATCTTTCAAATCTATTGAACGAAACACCGAGCCACTTGATTTAATCCATACCGATATATGTGATTTTAAATCGATTCCCACTCGAGGTGGTAACAAATATTTCATTACATTTATTGATGATTGTACAAGATATTGCTATGTATACTTACTAAAGAGCAAGAATGAAGCAATAGATAAGTTTATCTTGTACAAAAATGAAGTTGAGAATCAACTCAACAAAAAGATTTAAAGATTAAGGAGTGATAGAGGAGGTGAATATGTTTCTCCATTTGCTGAAATTTGTGCTCAAAATGGTATTATCCATGAGCAAACAACTCCTTATACCCCACAACAAAATGGCATTGCTGAAAGGAAAAATCGAACTCTTAAAGAGATGATGAATGCCATGTTAATAAGCTCGGGCTTAGGACAAGATATGTGGGGAGATGCAGTTTTATCGGCAAACTATCTTTTGAACAAGATACCTTTCAAGAAAAAGGATGTTACACCTTATGAGTTATGGTTTAATAGAAAACCATCCTATAAGTTCTTGAAAGTGTGGGGGTGTTTAGCAAAGGTGGTGGTTCCACCACCTAAAGTTCAAAAGATAGGACCAAAAACTGTTGATTGTGTATTCATAGGATATGCTAAGCATGGTAGCGATTGTGAATCCTCAAATCTTGCTGAACATAGTAGTGCATATCGGTTTCTAGTACATGAGTCTAAGAACCCGGAAATACACAAAAACAGTATACTTGAGTCAAGAAATGCTTCGTTTTTTGAAAATGTGTTTCCTTGTTTGGATCGAGGAAAAGCTTCTACATCAACTCCGGTTGATAAGATTGTTCCAGATGATCATCAAGAACAATCAGAGGAAGAAGAAGTAGAACCGCGAAGAAGCAAAAGGCAAAAGATTGAAAAATCTTTCAGGCCCGATTTTGTTTCTTATATGGTTATGAGTGAACCTCAAACATATCATGAAGCGGTTACTTCACAAGAAGCGCCTCAATGGAAAGAAGCCATTAAGAGTGAAATTGATTCTATTTTGCAGAATCATACTTGGGAATTAGTTCGTCTTCCACATGGTTGTAAACCACTTGAACATCGTTGGATATTCAAGAAAAAGATGAAATCTGATGGCTTTATTGATAAGTACAAGGCAAGACTTGTGGTCAAAGGATATAGACAAAAGAAATATCTTGATTACTTTGACACATATGCGCCTGTAACTCGAGTAACTTCGATCAGATTGGTGCTTGCGATTGCAGCATTGAGAAATTTGGAAATACATCAAATGGATGTAAAAACCGCATTTCTCAATGGAGAGCTTGATGAAGAAATATATATGGAACAACCTGAGGGTTTTTCCGCTCCTGGCCAGGAGGACAAAGTTTGTAAACTTTTCAAGTCTTTGTACGAATTGAAACAAGCTCCAAAGCAATGGCACCAAAAGTTTGATCAAGTCATGCTCGATAATGGTTTCAGGATTAATGAGTGTGATAAATGTGTTTATGTCAAAGACACATCTAAGGGATATGTTATACTTTGTCTATATGTCGATGACATACTCATTGTGGGTAGTGATGATAGTATGATCAAATCTACCAAAGACATGTTGAAGGCGAGATTTGACATGAAGGATATGGGTTTAGCAGATGTCATTCTTGGAATGAAAATTACTCGAACCCAAGATGGTCTAGTGTTAAGTCAATCTCACTATGTGGACAAGATCCTTGAGAAATTCAGTCCCGAGGACTCAAGAGTCGCTCGATCTCCAATAGATACAACGCAACATCTATCGAAAAATAGAGGTGAAGGTGTTGCTCAATTGGAGTACTCAAGGGTAATTGGCAGCTTAATGTATCTCATGACAAGTACTAGGCCTGACTTAGCCTATGCTGTTAGTAGGCTAAGTAGATATACTAGTAATCCTAGTTTGGAACATTGGAAGGCTATGACTAGGTTACTAAGATACTTGAGATATACAAAGAATTATGGGCTGCATTTTGGTCGAGATCCAGCTGTATTGGAAGGATATAGTGATGCTAATTGGATATCCGATATAAAGGATTCCAAATCCACAAGTGGATATGTATTTACTCTTGGAGGAGCAGCTATAACTTGGAAATCGTCCAAGCAAACGCTAATTGCTAGATCCACGATGGAATCTGAATTTATAGCATTGGATAAAGCTGGAGAAGAAGCAGAATGGCTACGACATTTCTTGGAATATGTTCCAAGATGGCCAAAGCCATTAACGGCTATTTGTATACATTGTGATTGCCAATCGGCTATTGGTAGAGCTCAAAATACAATGTATAATGGCAAGTCAAGACATATTCGTCGTAGGCATAATAGTATACGACAACTGCTCACAACAGGGGTTATCACTGTTGACTATGTTAGGTCAAAGAATAACATTGCGGATCCGCTAACTAAAGGTTTAAGTAGTGAGGCAGTTTATAAGTCATCAAGAGGAATGGGACTAAAGCCCATTGAGTAAATTTGTACGAAGGAAAACCTAACCTAGATGTAAATGGAGATCCCATGATCTAGGTTCAATAGGACAACCTAATTGTACGAATAGAGAAAGTCATTGTGGGGAGTACCCCAAACATCAAAGGGAGTTTACAGTCACTGTGGGGGGAGAACCCACCACAATAAAATGAGTTGCAAATTTTTCCTAGTCCATTCCTATATCAAATCAATGATATCATAGAGGTTAAGCTTATAGCTTTTAATGATTGTGAGCAATCACCTATGTTAGAGAGAAGTGTGGTCGCTTCGAATGGAATTGTGGGGGCGCAATTCCTAGAGCTCTCGCAGAACCAGGATAGTGTTCCATGACCATAACGGATACGAAAGTGAGGGGTTAACCAGACTAGGGAAAGTATTGTGTGATGTGCAATAACGTCTACGTAAAAAGGAGTTAGTTCAAAGACATCAAGTTCTACTAACTGCTAGGAGACTAAGTGCACTCACAAAGGAAAGTTCAAAGGGTAACACCTACTTATCCTGCAATACTTGACTGTCGGAATTTATCTTTAATAACCATATCTATTAATGTGGGGGATTGTTGGAAATTTTATGTAATAATATAGAATATCCAAGTTAATAGATATGTTAAAAAGAGTTGAAAGAATAATTAACTAATGTGAGTATGTCCCACATTGGTAGAAGAATAAACATTAAGTATGTTTATAAGGAGGAGTGTTGGAGGAATTATAATTCCTTATAAGGGGCTACACCCCAAGTGAGCTAGGAGGGTGCGAAGCACCCGACGCGCCCGCGCCCGTGCCCGAGCCCGAGCCCGAGACCGGGGGCGTGGGCGATGAGGCGTAATGTGGCGTTTTAGTGGCGCACTTTGCACTTGCCGCTATTGAGCCGTCTTTATTTTTGGCTAGTTCAATATGGCTCGGTTATGGCTTACATGGCTTGATTATGGCTCAGTGGGTAGTTGTATATGGCTCAGTGGGTGGTCTTATTCCAGGCCTTGCACCTGGCAGAACACTTGACTTAGCCTTAAGTGTAACACAAGTTGTTTAATCATGCAAACCAACATGTGTCCCACTAAAACATCTACTAACCAGTTTATATGTATATAAACTATACTTAGTGGTTTTTTGGTAGTTCAGAAACAACAAAAACACTCTCTCAAACTGGATCATCAACAAGATTTTCTTTCATTTTCTTCATTTCGTTTTGTTCTTGAAGGTATAATTCCGGGTTGTGGTTAACTCCGGCAGTACAATCTGCTTTGGCTGTTGTACCCTGGGAAACTGTCGGGTTCACTTGGGTGGCCCGAAATCAATTTTAAGGGACCTTGGTTTAACCATATCCTCAGCCCGTTTTTTTGCCTTTCTTTCTATTTCTGTTATGTTCTTTATTTGTATTCTTGTATTGTTTAGTAGTACTTAATTTACTTGTAATTTAATTATTGTAATTCGAATGTATCTTCAATAAAATTGTTGTTTTCTTGAATGGTGTCCAACACCAATTTCATAAATCCTTTACCATTTCTAAAACCATCATTTATACTTCAAACAAGATTTTAACGGAGGTCTTTAGCCTCATAATACAACATGAACATAATTATTAAGATACTGTTGCAAAACGACCCGTTATATGACAAAATGGGCGATATATCAAGAGGAGGAGTACTAGTGACAACTTGTACAATAATTACAAAATGATACAAGTTTCTACCTTTCTATTTGCTTTAAACTTTACAAAGCTCAAAACCTCCAATCCATACTTCTAATCAAGCTAATGCTTAATGAGTACAACAAACATATACATATATTTTCATCACATCTAAACATAGGCAATGATTAATATAACTCATATGGTACTTCATATCATACCATAGTTGTCCTATTAACCCTTGAAATCATTCAATCATTACTTATGGATCCATAAACTACATATATTACATTTCAAAGGATGGGACATGCATTCCAATCCTTTGAAACCATTCATTCATTCATTCATCATACATCATATCATGATTTCATCATAAAATTAAAGGATGCATCTTTTCGTCATCCACCACAAGGAACAATACAAACGTACTTAAAAAGGTATAGAAGCAATCACCGAAACTTCATCCCTCTAACACCTGTACGACACCTTTGTGCACACTTCACCTTTACTAGCTTCAAATCCACCATTGCTGAACAATTAAAGCTTTAAATGATTGAAAAATCGATCCAGCAAATCAGATTCCGCTTGATTCTATAGTTAGTATTTGTTTCATAGAGGTAGCGGTTTCCTGTAAGGGTTCTTTTTTAAGACAGTTTCCCTGTAACTCACAAGTAGTTTGTCTGGTTTTGTGTTAGGTGAGTTCGATAATGAGTCATTAATTCCTTGTCCAACTGTGGGTTTCAGTATTCATTTTTGTGTGTCATGATTTCATTTTTGATGCATTGGTTGCAGGCTTTACTCTCACACATGGATCACAATTATTCAACTTACCTTTGACAAGTTTCGAACTTGTGACCTGCAGCCTTCATTTATAGACCCATGTAGTCACATTATAGAAAAAAATATTATCTAATATCATGACTCTTACGATTCGAGCCACGAGTTAAAATATCAAGTATTCAAGTCGAGTCAGAAATAACAAGTCTTCAACCATCTAAAGAATTTGCCTTTGTAATATGCCAATCTATCAAAATAAATTTTCTTAATTAGCTATAGTCTGTTTTTAGTTGATATAAAAAAATTAATTCAAAAAGAGTTATGCAAGATGAGGGATACAATGTACGGACCCAAAACTGAAAACCGAAAACCTTACCGAATTCTATAATGGGTATCGGTTCCGGTACCAAACCATTTTGTGCCAAAAACTATTACAGTGACACGCACTCCATCCAAGTTATTAATGACAAGTATTGATAGTTATTCTAGATCCATAAAATCATTACTCATCAATACAAGCACCAGCTTCAAGTTTGAATGTTTGATAGTATCAAAGTTATGCCTATTCCATAGAGATAAACTTACTTTACGAAACAAGTTTTATAACACGCTGTACAAGTATCTGATGTACAATTTTAGTAAACCAATCAAGATTGATAGTACCAATATCACCTACTATTCTACATACACGTACGGACATGCTATGAAATACAAGTTTATAGCACATTCCAAAGTGCAAACACAATGATTAACTCGATAGCTTGTGAACAATTAAATTCCAAAAGCAAGCCGGCTAGGAATAGTTTAAATGAGAAAGCGATATTGAAATCGAATTCCATGTTCATGCAATGGGGATGCTGCTTATACTGCTTCTGAGTTTGACGATATTGGTTGTTCTGCTGTTAAGAACGATCGCAGCTCAGTCTCGGCCTAACTGCCCAAATAAATGTAAGAATGTGAATGTCACAATTCCGTACCCTTTTGGGACGAGAGAAGGCTGCTACTTGAACGAGTTATATTTTGTAAACTGTACAAATTTAAAAATCTTTAAGACCAGTATCAAAGTGCTAAAGATATCAGCCGATGGTGATCTGCGTGGGTTAGTACCAATATCCCACCGTTGTTACAACAAGCATGGTTATGAAACTAGCTCAGAACCCAGAATAACGTTTTCAAGGTTCCCACTCTCAAGCTCACGGAATGTTTTGACTACGGTTGGGTGCGATGCTAGATCCAACATAGGGCTTGCTTATGGTGACGGCTACATAACCGGAGGTTTAACAAATAATGCAGGTTGCAATACGGTAAAAAACGGTTCATGTTTAGGCATGGGTTGCAGCCAGGTTCCGGTTCTTTATAATATGACAAGTATTAAGATCCATACAAAGAGGAACACAAATGTGACTGTCGGCAAGTGGAGATTCAATAATTGCACATACGGGTTTCTTGTTCAGAAAGATCATTACAAGTTTCATGTAACCGACCTTTATAAAATGCAGAGACGATATTTCCCTGTGGTTTTAAAATGGTCGGTTGGGAACACAAGTTGTGAAGCAGCTCAAACTAACCGTACAATGTACATGTGCACAGAAAATAGTATATGTATTGACACTCAGACTGAGTGCGATCAAACCTACAAAGGGTATCGTTGCCAATGTGCTAAAGGGTACCAGGGAAACGCATATCTTCCAAATGGGTGTCAAGGTATGATAACTCTAAATATGTTCTTTTATGCCAATGATATATATAGCTTTGCAGTTTGCACTGATAACTGAAAAATGTTTGTGATGTTAATTTCTTTAGACATCAATGAGTGTGAAGAACATCTAGATGATTGCTTATATGGGTGTACTAACACAATTGGAAACTACACCTGTTCATGCTTCTTGGGTCATCGTGGTGACGGTAGAAAGAGTGGGGAAGGTTGTACTTATTCACGAGGATCTATCTTTTCCGGTCAGTATATATATATATATATATATATTGAGCTTATATTAGTATGGCAGTACTCGAAAACATATCAATCATTTCCAAAGGCCGGCCTGAGGTCGTTACTAACTTTTACTATCATCTTTAAACAGGGGTTGGCATGGGCATTGCAGCATCCTTTGTGTTAACACTTATCGTATACGGGGGGCTCAAACAAAGGCATATCATGAAGAGTAGGGAAAAGTTCTTCAAGATGAATGGTGGCTTGATACTACGGAAACTACTCTTTGAATCTAAACAATCCTCCCAAATGGCCAAGATTTTTACAGCAGGCGTTCTTGAAAAGGCAACCAATAACTTCCATAAAACAAATATTATTGGTCAAGGAGGCAATGGTACTGTTTATAAAGGTACATTAGCTGACAAAACTATGGTTGCCATCAAGAAATCTAAGTCGATTGACCGTAACCAGATTGAGCAATTTATAAATGAGGTGATCATGTTATCAGCGATTAGCCACCCAAATGTTGTCAAACTCTTGGGCTGTTGTCTTGAAACTCAAACTCCCCTTCTAGTTTATGAATTCATAACTAACAAAACCGTCTTCCAACACCTACATGAATATGGCAATATTTCTTCATTGACATATGAAAGGCGGTTAAAGATAGCCATGGAGACTGCAGAAGCCCTTTCATATATACACTCAACAACACAAATCATTCATAGGGATATTAAATCTTCAAACATACTTTTGACCGACAACTATACTGCTAAAGTGTCTGATTTTGGCATATCAAGGTTCATTCCTGTTGATCAGACTCATTTACAAACATTGGTGCACGGGACACTTGGGTACATAGATCCTGAGTACTTCCGCTCAGGAATTTTGACGGAGAAGAGTGATGTGTATAGTTTTGGCATGCTTCTTGTGGAGCTCTTAACGGGCAGAAAAGTTTTTTCACACGACGGAACTCAAAGTGACTTGGGTTTGGCCACGTATTTCGTTTCTTCACTAGTAAGTGGTTGTTTGATCGAAATACTTGACCATGAAGTCAAGAAATATGGGCTTCATGACAATATCAAGAAACTTGCTCGCCTTGCAGAACACTGTGTGGAGCTAGAAGGTAGGAAAAGGCCTAGCATGAAAGAAGTGAAAGCAGAACTCACGAAGCTAAGTCAATATCTTACTTTGACTTTGAATAGCTTATATTGTTTGACTGATCAAAGTTAATCTTGAACAATGATCGCCATATCTTAACTTGCACTAAAAGTGAAAAATATATTATCTTGGTGGTAGAATATAAGGTTAAATGCAAATTTCGTCCTTGTGGTTTTTCAAAAAAGGATTTTCATCCCTCCTTTAGTTTTTGAGTTTTTTTTCATCTATGTGGTAGTGACACTTTTTTGTATGCCACTAAATGACATTTTGTTTGTAGTGAAGCTATATTAATCTTTACCTATATTGTGATATGATGAAAGTACATGTATATGTTTGTTGTACTCACTAAGCATTTCGATTACCCATTAGTTGTTTACCTTTTTATTATAGTTGAAGCTTGTTAAAGATATGGATACAAGGATATGAGCTTTGTAAAGTTTAAAGTAAATCAAGATGTAGAATCTTGTATTGTTAGTGTAATTGTGGTACAAGTTGTCTCTAGTACTTTGCTATTCATATATTGCCTATTTTGTCATACAACGGGTTGTTGTATAATAGTACTTTTGGTAAGGGTTTGATGTACGTACATATGATGGTTTTAGGAATGGTAAAGGATTAATGAAAAAGTTGGAACAATTTTACTATGTTAAATGGGTCACTTGCAATCTGCGGGTATATATGACGCACTTTGGGTGCTGAGGCTAAGGAAATTTGTATGGACGGTTTGGCGTATTACCAAAACATTTTTCTAAAAACTTATTTTGAGTTAACTAGTCTAATGAACTATATTTTAACGACAACTTTATTGAAAGGGATTGTATTTTAAGGTGTTTCATTTTATATATCATATAAATTTACAGGTGATACAACAGACGAGACTAAATAGGTATATAAACAAAGTCTTAAAATTCCAAAACTACTATTACATAGTAATAATTTAAAATTTAATTCCTGGTGTAATTTATTGCCGAGAATAAGATTTCATTAAAACATCTGTGAGCTTGATGGTTCTGTTACATATGAGCCTGTGGAACAGAAGCTTACAATTTCCTTATCAGTATGAGGTAAACCGAATATTTCTTGCAGAGCGAGGAGCTCCTGCTTCACCTCTTCCATTGTAGGCCTTGCCATGGCTTGAGGACTAACACATGACTTGACAAGGTGGGCAACTCGATTAAGTTGATCATGAGTAGCATCTAGCTTCACTTGGTCGTCTAGAATTTCAAACAAACGGTCCTCTTTCAGTAACAAAACAAAATGGTCTACCAGAGATTGGTACGTTCTAGTTCCAATTGCGGAATTTACTTTTTCCCCAGTGAGCAGCTCCATTAGTACAACCCCAAAGCTATAAACATCACTCTTCCCAGTCAAAATACCTGAAATGAAGTACTCGGGGTCTATGTATCCAAGTGTTCCTTGAACGGCTGTGGAGACCTCCATTTTGTTCTTCGGAATGGAACGTGAAATCCCAAAGTCGGAAACTTTGGCACTATAATCATCATTTAACAGTATATTAGAAGATTTGATATCTCTATGTATAATTTTGGTAGCCGAATGCATATAAGCAATAGCTCCTGCAGTTTCAAGTGCAATTTTTAACCTCATCCTCCATGATAACAAAGAGCCACGAGATGTTCCATGCAAGTGATGGAACAATGTGTCGTTGACTATATACTCATACGCTAGTAAAGGAACATCTGTCTCGAGACAGCAGCCCACCAGCTTTACAATATTAGGATGATTGATTTGCGATAAAAGTACCACCTCATTAACAAACTGTCCTATTTGGTTTGGATCAATCACTTTTGACTTCTTGATTGCCACCACGGTATTATCTATCAAAATGCCTTTATAAACCGTTCCAAAACCTCCTTGACCAACAACATTGTATGGACTGAAGTTTTTTGTTGCCTTCTTAAGCTCATCTTCGGTGAAAATTTTGACAATCTGTGTCGATCCTTCAGATTCAGAAAGTATCTTTTCGAAAATCTTCCCTCCATTTCTCTTGAATATCATTTCTTTTTGTTTGGCAAGACGTCTTTGTTTCAAAAAACAATATGACAGAAACATTGTGATGGATGTTACAACGATGCCCATACTGATGCCTGCATAAGTTAGTAATTAAGTCTTGGATCCATCCGGTGAAATCTCAATTGCTCATTCAACTGATTACTAACAGTGAGATATAAGAGTACAAGTTGAATAACAAACATACCCATATATATTCCAAGTTTCTGTGCGCTTGTCCTGTTTTTTGTGCAACGAGTTCCATCCTTTAGACCATCCCCACTGTAACCCTTGGGGCAGTGGCATGTATGATTTCCCACAGTGTTTTTACAGATATGTGTGCAGCTGTGTAGAAGGGCGTCTTCACACTCATTAACATCTGATCAATAGAAAGTAGGCATAGAAACATTTACAAGTAGAAGAGCGTAACAAGAAGTAATTGTGGGCTAATCGCCATAAACCAGAACTAACAAATACTGTACATATTTAGTACATAATGGCATATTGAGTGTTACCTTGACATCCATTTGGAAGATATGCGTTTCCCTGGTACCCTTGAGCACATTGACAACGATACCCAATTATATCATCGACACATACACTATTTTCTGCGCATACATAAGTTGTAGGATTCGCTTGAGCTTCTTCACAACCTGTGTTTCCAACCGTCCATATAAAACTTACAGGAAAAGACTGTTTCTGCATATTATAAAGGTCAGTTGCACTAAACGTGTAACTATCCTTCTCAACTAGAAACCCATATGTGCAATTATTGAACCTCCATTTGCCGACATTCATGTTTGTGTTATCCTGTGTATGGATCCGAAAACTTGTCACGTTCATAGGAACTGAAATCTGGCTGCAACCCAAGCTTAAACAGGAACCATTGGTTATCATATTGCAGCCAGTATTTGTTAAACATCCGGTTATGTAGTCCTCACCATAAGCAACCTTCATGTTGGCTCTAGCATCGCACCCAACTGTGGTCAAAACGTTCTGTAAGCTTGAGAGCGGGAATCTTGACAACCATATTCTAGGTTCTGAACCATTTTCAAAACCACGCTCGTTGTAACAACGATAGGATATTGGTAATAAGCCACGCATATGACCATCTGGTGATATCTCTAACACTTGGATGCTAGTGTTAAAAATTCTTAAATTTTTACAGTTTACAAAATATAATTCGTTCAAGTAGCAGCCTTCTCTCGTACCAAATGGGTACGGAATTGTGACATTCTTACATTTATTTGGGCAGCCAGGCAGAGACTGAGCTGATATCCTTCTTGATTGTATAACGATCGATATCATCAAATTCAAAATCAGTATAAGCAGCATCCCCATTTGCACTTAGAATTGGAGTTCAAAATGTTAGTTTGTCATTTAAAACCATCTTGGCCGGCTTTTAGAATATAACTGTTCACAAGCTATCAAGTTATTCAAATTAGTGTTTGCACTTTGGAATGTACTAAAACAAAATTAAATTTGTCTTAATATACATATCTTTATTGTTGTTGGGCTGCTAAACTGGTATTTAATAAAATGTTCGTATATAGTATATACTAGAAAGATACCCTGCAAAACAGAATAAATAGGCAAAACATCAATTCATTATTATAAAGATATAAACGTTACTTGAACTTGACTATAAAACTAAGCTCAAAAGCAGTTTTTATCTGATAGCTAGAGAGATAGCTTTGATCGATCAAATTTACAAATAAGGCATGGACCAGGGAAAGCGACTTGGCCGGTTGCTATATAAACTACAATCCAAATCTTGATACCTAGTTTTCTTTTAATTGGTTCGATAACATTCTGTGGGGCCATTAAATTTATTTATTTACTATATAACATCAAAGTATCCAACCTACGCCAAAACAAATACTTCAATTCACACTGTGCATGATTACCGTATATACTGAACGCAGACCAAGTCAAGAAAAGGACTTCCTTTACAATATCATATTTGGTGTCATCTTCTTGTTGTTATCATCTATTTGGCTCTAGTTGCAAAATAACGATATAATTTACGAATTATGAATGTGAAAAGGACAAGGAATGCACGTAACAACCGTGACTTCAACAAATAATGTTACGTTGAATAGTATATTAATGTGTCTAAAGCTCACGCGGTTCAAATTTCATAACCTGGTTGTGAAACTACTTGTTAGGACCAACCGACCAAATGAGTCGGGGCTTACACAAGATAAAATTCTATAATTCTCTCTTCAAGGATATATATCTAATGAGTCGGGGAGACAAAATTGGAACATGTTATGTTACTGTTCGTATTCGAATTTGACAACTTCCAATATGGGCCGGGCTATGTGGTGTAGTGGCGGATTTAGAAAATCTTTTAAGAGTAGGCAATATCGTTTTTAATTCGAGTATACGGTATGCACTCTTTATATTTAAACTATAGTTTTTACTTTTTTTTTTAAAGTAAATATTTATTCACACTCACCCCGGAAACACCGGCGGTACAATATACAATTATTTACATGAGTACAAAATTACACCAATTGCTCCAAGAAATACCTCTATGTTTTGTATTACTTCTAAACCACAAAAAACCGAGTGATCTAATATTTTGAATGATTTTCATCGTGCTCACTCTAATGTTCTCAAATTTCAATTCGTTTCTCGCCCTCCAAATACACCAGCAGCTAATTATGATCAAACCCTTCAAAACATCCTTTTTTTAATATTCTTCCTCGATGTATCATGAATCTCCAATAAATCTTTGATGTCGAAAATGAAAAATGGTGCAGTTTTACACCATCTGCTTATGAAATGTCAAACTATAGCAACTGTCTCACACTTGCAAAAAAGATGTTCCACTGTTTCTTCTTCTTCCCCACAAAGCACACAGACCGGGACCAAAGCAAAACAGTTACGAGCCTGCAGCGCAACCATAGTAGGTATACGATCCATTGCCACTCTCCACATAAACACATTACATTTCTTAGGAACCCAATCAATCCAATCAAAAACATACCTGTCACTGAAATCTTTGTCGCCAAGAAAGAAGCCTTTTACATTCCGAACAATTAAGATGTTATTAACTCCTCCCAGCCAAGTCCACCTATCTAGTTTGTTTTCGATTGTTAACCCACTGATCAAACTGATGAGCCTATCCAGCTCGCAAACTTCAACCGGGTCAGAAGGCATTCTCACCCAATTCCAAGCCCCATTAAATCTCTCTACTACCCTTGCTTTTTTCTCCGCTACTATAGTTTTTACTAAACCAAAATATTAACGTTGGTAATTATCTTTAGAGGGTATGCAACATTTACATTTAAGTCCGCCCCTAATGTGGTGATGATCTCTATGCCACATTTTTTAGCCATATACCAATAAAAGGTGCCTTATAATGTTGTATTCTATGAAACCTATTGATGTATCGCTAAAAAAATAATGTTATAGGAATTACGTATTTGACAGAATATATAGTTTTTAGTACATAAATTCATATCTATACTAAATATACATTAAATATACATTATAATTACTTTTTTTCTGAGTTCTCGCATTTAACATTTTAAAAATACATACTGAAATCGAAAATAAAGACAAAGTACAAGGTGGCCAAACATAAATTAACACAAACACTAGGGGAGCTATATATACATAAAATATACGTATCATCACATCCCTTTTGGCTATCAAGCAGAAAACCTAGTTTTTGTGGCCGCCAAACAAACAACTTAGCAAACATGAAGGTATATGAATCTTTATGCAAACCCCACTTATAAAACATGTTAATTTCTTCATTTTTTTGCACACAAGATTCTTACAGTTTTGATTTTATTTTATTTGTGTGTGTTTCGTAGTTCAATATTGCTAATCCCACCACTGGCTGCCAAAAGAAGCTTGAGATTGATGATGATCAGAAACTGTAAGTCTGATTTTTATCTGTTATTTTTCAAGATTTTGTATCCATCATATTTGTTTGCATTATATGGTGAAATATGAAAAAATGGTGTATTTTGTTTATGTTGTTTGTATAGTATATTTTGATAATTTTGTATCTGCCTTTTAAACTTAGAGATAGCATAGACATTTTGCTAGGTTCAAAAACATAAGTTGTTGGTTTTGAGTTAGATTTGGGAGTGCCAATATAAGCAGCCATGTTTGATATATGGGGTGTTTTGCTTAGTTTTTTTTTTTTGGACTTATTGGCTTATTAAAATTATGGAAAGCCAGTTTTAGCTCAAATTAATAAGCTCGTAAGCCTGTAGAAGTGAGCTTGTTGGTTTTTGACATTTTTTTAAGCAGTGTATGATAGAAAATAAGCTAAAGCTTTAAATTTTCCTTAGAGGCTATGTATATGTTCTTCAAGGTCTATGCCCGAAATGAAAGCTGTTTTTGTTAATTTAGGATAACTTTTGCCATGTTGAAGCTATTTTGTTTAGTTATGAAGCTGATGCAGCTATTGGTTGAGTTTGTTAATGCCTAAAGTTTTATTCTTTATTGTGTAGCCGAGCTTTCTATGACAAGAGGATCTCACAGGAAGTTAGTGGAGATGCCCTTGGGGAGGTAATATGTTTGCCATTGTCTCTCTATCGCCAACAGGGTTTAAGTCCTTATTAATGTACATATATATCACTGATTTTTCTAATCATATATTCATATTCTAATCTATTTTAGGAGTTCAAAGGTTATGTTTTCAAGATCATGGGAGGATGTGACAAACAAGGTTTCCCAATGAAACAGGGAGTCTTGACTCCAGGGCGTGTTCGCCTTCTCTTGGTGAGAGGTGAGTCTACTGAGTAATTTTATGGAATCTTGTCTCTTTTTTTTTGTGATTGTCCATAGCATATGCTTGTTAGGATTACAGATACGCTATTTTATGGCCGCTAGGTCTAAAAGTTATTTTGACTCACCAATGTCATTTTACAGGAACACCCTGCTTCCGTGGTTTTGGAAGGAGGAATGGAGAAAGGAGGAGGAAGTCTGTTCGTGGTTGTATCGTAAGCCAAGATCTTTCAGTTCTGAACTTGGTTATTGTGAAGAAAGGTGACAATGATCTTCCAGGTTTGACTGATATTGAGAAACCTAGGATGAGAGGTCCAAAAAGGGCATCAAAGATCCGTAAGCTCTTTAATCTGTCCAAGGATGATGATGTTAGAAAGTATGTCAACACATACCGCAGAACATTTACTAACAAAGCCGGTAAGTTTGTTTACCTTTCATCAAACACATCCTTTCTTTTGTTCTGAATTAGGATTAACATTTTAGTCCAGCTACATGACAGTGGGTCAACGGGTTAAGTTGGTAAAAATAAAAAAAAAACTAGGAAAACATTAAATGGGTTGCAAGTTTCCAAAAGTGTATTCAGATGCTTACGACTCCTGATCTCACTTTACTTTAAATATTGACTGTTGCGCCAATATTACAGATTAAGTCGTTTTCAATATGTTACTTATCAAATTAGGTTAAAATTAGTATTGGATGTCAGGAACTCATGATCAAACCATCATAACCTGACCCTTGTTGGCCAGTCTTAAAAGTTTCAAAAGTTTCATAACCTGACCCTTGTTTTTGATATATCTAATTAGTGTTAGGGGAAAAGAGAACTCACATTTACTAGCATGACCAGTTAGTGGCTGTTGGTTCCATAGCTGTCAAAAGCGAAGGCGACCTTAAAGCGCAAAAAAAACGCACGCCCTGGAAAAAAAGAGTGCACTAAGTAAATAAATATAAAATATTTATATATAGTGAACAATAATAGTAAAAAAATCAAATGTCATTTATAAAACCAATATCATTCAAAAAATATAAACTTTTCAACCAAAAACTTTAAATTATTAGACTATGGTCACTTCTCTGTGTCTTCTTCCCCCATTTTATTTTCTCTCTCTTCTTTTATCGTCTTAAACAACTATGGTCACTCATTTTGGCTGGAAAACATTAGATCTAGCCACGTTTTGGCCGGATCTTGAATGATTTAGTCGAATGTTGACCCATTTAACCAATTTGATCGCCGTTTGACCACCACAGTTGACTTTCATTGACCGCATTTTACATGGTCGACTTGGGCCTAGGGTTTTGGGCGCTGGAGGTGCGCCTCGCCTGCCTTTTGCGCCTAGGCGCAAGAGGCGCTTGCCTTTGACAACACTGGTTGGTTCATATTTGTACTCAGGGCTGTCTGTTTTAGTTTTGAGGGTCTCATATCATTTCTAAAACTTGAACATGGATGATTGTTGACAGGGAAGGAGGTCAGTAAAGCACCAAAAATCCAAAGATTGGTTACTCCATTGACTCTGCAGAGGAAAAGAGCAAGAATTGCTGATAAAAAGAAGAGAATTGCTAAGGCAAAATCTGAGGCAGCTGAGTACCAGAAGCTTCTTGCTTCACGACTGAAGGAACAGAGGGAGAAGCGTAGTGAAAGCTTGGCCAAGAAAAGATCAAGGCTTTCTACTGCCTCTAAGCCATCTATTGCAGCTTAAGGTAAGAAAACTACAGTGTCTTAGTGTTCTATCAAAAGATGATGTGAAATTTTGCTGTTGACTTGATTTTGCTCTGTTTTAATAGTATTTTGTAGTTTTAAATTCAAAATATTTGTTGTTACATTGGAATTCAGAATCTGGGTTTTTACCCATGTTGGTTGTTATTAAGATGTTGATGATGTTTTGTGCTAGTTTTTTCTTGCTGATGGTTCTATGCTCTGAATTTTGCAGTCTATTTTGTTGATGATGATTTATTGTGGTTGTCATAGGACCCTTTATGTGAAGTCAGAGTAAAACTTTGATATGTTAAGTTAGGATATGTAGAAGGCTGAAAGCTAGTATAAGCCGGAAATGATATTTGTAGGTTAAATGGTAAAGTTTTATGTTGTGATAACCCAGCTTTAACTTAAATTGGAGTATTATTGTTCACAGGGAAAATAATGTATATTTCTTTACTCCCTTTTTTAACATCTCAATTAGGCATGATAAGTTCCATCTGATCTGGTGAATATCTATTATAGCAGATATAAGTGTTCTACATGATTTTTGCAAGACTAACAAACTATATATGTTTGCTGTCACTCGGCTGTTAATGTTCTTTAAATATATCTTCTATATCTAATGGGTTTATAACATCTTCACATTTTTTCTTGTGGCCACTGTAGAATGTAAGATGGGTATAATGCTCTTTTTGAAGTTGGAACTTCTATCCTTGTATCGAGTTCATGTGGCTAATGTCGTTAATTGCAACATACAGATATATCTAGCTGTATGACCGTACGCCTAATACAGATGGTTCCCTAGTATAAGGCTTGTTATTGTGTTTTAAGGGTGATAGATTATAAATGCATTGCTAAAAAAGATGGGGCTAGAGGTTTTTTAGTATTTGGGTTTGTTATTGTGTTTTAAGGTGTGACTGATGATAGGGACTAGTCGACTACATAACTTAAAAGGACAAGATAATTTCCAAAAGAAACTTGTGGCTCATCTGGATTATGGGTATGGAGGATCCACCACCTACAAGAATTGACTAGACTTACCAACTTGCCACATACTGTACGTTGCCTGAATTATGACTCGATTGCATACGATGTGAGATGGTATTTAGCACATGCATCTATCCACCCGTCCAGGTCTTGAGTAGATTGAGTAGAATGCACATCTCAATCTTTAGGAATTTCGCAATAAGTCTGAAATACTTGTACAAAGAAATACAAGAGAGTAACAGTTGCACACTATCTTGTCTTCTACTAGATATTGGAGATGAGGTATCAATATCCTCAGATAGAGATGCTCTTTTTAAAAAGGCCTTCGACCATTTTTTAGGGAGTAGAAACTGAACACTTTACCTCTGTTTCTAAAGACAAAGCGTATTCCACTTGATAATAGTCTACATAAATCAGAGATTAGGGGCAATTTTTCCGCTTGTGGTTGGATAGGCATTGGTTTATTCATAAATTCTTGGGCTTTTAATCGCTGATTCTATTACTATTGGGTTAATAGGTCCAGTTCAATTGTAACTGCTAATAGATTTGATACATACAACTCGACCTTTCAAAAATCAAAATATCAATGTAAGCATCCGTATTCAGTGAAAGCATGGCTGAGAGGGCACGACATAAATCTGCGGTCTAAGAATAATTTCTCTCGTGGGCATTAGCGGACGATTTTCATTTTCGTGTGGTCCTTACTGGAAAGCAATTAAATGTATTTTTACACGAAATGCGTTGAGCTATATGTATCAATTCCATTGGAAGTGATTGAAGCGACCCACAGATACACATATGAACTTATTAACAAACTCTGTCATCTCTTTCTCCATCACGTTTGAAGTACGAACCAGTAAGCTAGCTTATCCCAACCAGCATAGGAGCAAGCCTTTTAGCAAAAAGGCTAGAACACGAACACCAGGCCCACAGTTTAACAAGTTAATCTAATGGGTTAACATACCATTATCTATCCTGCAAAAATTACTTCCATAAGTTCGAAAAAAAATGCCTAAAAACAAAACAAAGTTTTACAGTAATTTTAAGAGATGGTCAATCAGATGATTATTTATTTATCATGGTTAGCTAATATGCTCTTAACAGCATTTTATATTTTCCCTTCATAAATATTATCTTTATCTTTTCAAACTTTTAAAAACTCATTTTGTTTCTATAAAAAGATACTCATATATCATTATTAACCTACTATTCTACTAATTAACAGTTCTATAAGATAGAACACTATTATTTTTAAAGACGTGGTTTGGGTCAAATAAATATGTCGATCCTTTACTCCTACGATGTATCTTCTGTCAAGTTTGTTGTCTATCTTTATTTGGCACCTTATATTCACCTCGTACGAAAATGATCCCCTTCGCCCACATGGAAAAGGACCCTACGATATGGACGCTTCCAACATTGTGGGACGAACATTCACAAGAGGAATCAAAGTTGTCCCAATTTTATGTTTTTAACGATGAAGAGATGTAAAGTTAAAAGGGAGAACATATGATTGTTGTATTTTTTTTATTTTTATTTTTTTATAACTATAAACCTTATTTTAACGGAAAATGTTTGTTGTAAGTAATTAATTTTCTCAAAGTTAATGATTAAAAATCAGAATATCTTGATTTGAACCAGGACCTTTATAGATCAAGAACTCCCTAAACACCATGTTGATAAAATTAAGCATCTTCTAATCCTAAATTATCTTTGATTTAAATACATAAAAAAAATGATAGCACAATAATAGGAGATCAATCTTTGCTCAAAAGAGATCTTTAATCAAAGTGTTTATAAAACAATATGATTAGTAAAATAGGATCTCAAATTAGTATAAGGAATCTTGAAGAAAAGATCCATTGTGTCATCATATATCAATATGGTCCAACTACCACCAAGTAATAAAGCCAATATACATGTTAGCTTCCCACATGCTATGTGCATATATGAAAATGCTATTGGTGTATCAAAACTCCACGTTTTATAAACATTATAGTATTATTACCTGAAATTATTGTTGTATCTATACTCTATTTTTGTATTTTACGAAGAAAAATCGTCTATATACATGTGGTTTTTCAATAAAACAATTCAGAGTGTGGCTTTAATTCCAAACCGACAAAAAATAATGCATCTAGTCATGTGATAGAAAAGAATTTTGCATCGACTTCTATATTTTCCTGTAATAAAGATATGTGTGTCTAGTCACACAAAAGGTGCAACAAACACAAATAAATTGTTCATTTTACATCACATTTTCTAATGTGATATAGATGAGATATAAGATATAGGTAGTCTTTCGGATGTAATTTGTGATCTACCAGTATAACAGTTGGGTCGGGACATTAAGGGATTAGTTGTTTAAATGGAAAGAAATAATTTTGGTTTAATTTTTTTAATTTTCGAAATAAAATTTTATATAAGAAATTGTATTAATTGGAGGTGCTCCGAAAACTCTCTAGCCTCTTACTAGCTTCGTCGCTAATTATATGTGTATCATATCATATTATATATAATAATAATAACAACATAATAATAATATAATATAATATCTATAATGCCTGCTAGTATGCATATAAAACGAGTTTTTAGGCCATCACCTAACAACCATGTTGAACACGAGTCCCATTCATATTCTTATGTTTACTATATATATATATATATATATATATATATATATATATATTTCGTCTTATACCTGTTTCAACATTTGTTTGTTTGTAATTCTCTCTTTCTCTTTTCACTCTTTATGTGTATACATTTTTACGTAATAGAAATGTTCGGTATCCACTAGCGTAACCACATTGAAAGGAGAGGGGTAGTCGGGGGCTCGGGGCTATGAATCCGTTAAATTTTTGTAGTATAATATTTTGGAAAAATAATGTATTTTTTATAAGTGTTACACGTCAAATAAATATGGAATACCGGTCAATCTAACTAACTTTAAATTTTCAAAAGATTTTTTTAACAAAAAACTCTTAAAATCGGTCAAAAATAGAAAATTAATCCAAAAAATCATAACAATCTACACGTTAAAAATACTTTATGCCGATACGAGGCCTTTGAAAAAATTTGTGTTACGCCTCACATTTGATTCTGGTTCCGCCATTATTGGTATCCTTCATTTTCCAACAAATTATTTACTCTATTCAGTCCAAACATACTTTTTAGGGTAAATGGGTGAAAACTCTCTGGTCTCATGTAGTCATGTACCGTCTTAGTATCCAGAAGACATATGGCATAGAACTAATGCTTGATAAATCATTATTCTTATACATGGAACATATGGTATAGTTTTTTCACTTGCCTCTTCAAAATATTGTGAAAATTTGTATGCAAGTGTATATGTAATAATATATAGTTTTGGCCAATAATATTTTATTTTCATACCGGTAAGAGGTGATACAATCATGTAGATTATTTTCTTACTAATGTAAGTACTTCGATTATATCACATATATATGAGTGACACACTCATCTTTTTCAAGTAAAGAAGGCAAAGGCATAAATCGCATTGTTCTCAATTGCACACGTCAAGATTACTAATTACATATGCAATGGGATTCCTACACGTACATCGTATAACTTAAAGACAGAATAAACTAAATGAATCTTTACTTGAATTTATTATTTGATTTATTGATGTGAATAACAATTAATTAAAGACGATAGTTTTGAGGATTATATATTCATACATAACTTTTGATCTCACTTTCTCTGTTTCTCATCATTTCCAAACTCTCAAAGCAACCTTCAAGTATACACATACACCATTCAAAAAACATAACTTCAAAAAAAACAAAAGGTCAAAACAAGCAATAATTTTCATAACATAAATAAGCTAGTGGTGGCATAGATTCTCAAAGAGACAAAGATTGTTGAACACCCATTCTTCTCTTTCTTAGACGCTCGGCTATGATGAAAGCAAGCTCCAACGACTGAGATGCATTAAGACGAGGGTCACAGTGAGTGTGGTAGCGTGAACCAAGGTCATCAAAGGTCACCGTTCTTGATCCACCGATGCATTCAGTCACATTTTGACCTGTCATTTCTAGGTGAACTCCTCCCGGATGGCTTCCTTCTTGCTCATGGACATCAAAGAATGCTCTCACTTCCGCCTGTTAATCAATGTGTTCTTAGACTTTACACAAATGACATTTAAATTTAGTTTGATGGTATTTCTATTTTGGTTCATGTATATAAATTTCATCTTAAGAGGAGAGTACTCTACTACCAAGAATAGAGAATCGAAGAATTTTATGGCATCGTGTATGAACGACACCAATGGACCACCAATAAAAACACCCACATGGTAAGCATCGACAAAAATGGCTTGTCTGAAGAATATGACAGTGTCCTTTGATAATTAAAGAGTGATACTAATCAACGATCGAAAAGTGCCCTTATAAACCTTGATATGAAATGAAGCTTTAAATATCACACATACAAACACACCTAACCCCATATATAAGCAACAAAGGTCCACACGATAAGAAGTAGCACATGTAAAGAGAACTTTTTCCATACAGCAAGGGGCTCTACGTGGGCAAAAATACGTGTGTACATCCGAGAAAAAAAAAGACCTTATTAGTGTAGAAAATGATTTTTATTTTTTTTTAATTGTGATGTGATGTATTGTGTTGTGTCAGTAAAAATTGTGGATCTGCTACTAGGTAAGGATAAATGTATAAAACTCACAAATGTCAAATGGTGCTGATAATGTTTTCTTTCTAGTATAATTTAGTTAACTTCCTTCGGAAGTTTTCAGTATCTAAGTTATGACAAAACGAAGGATGAGATTAGCAATTAGAAAGTTACCCTGATTGCATCAAAGGGGCGAGTTTTGAGTCCAGATGGAGCCTTGATGGTGTTTCCATGCATAGGATCGCTGACCCACGTGACAATTTGTCCAGCCCTTCTAACGGCTCTAATAAGATGTGGAAGTTTGACCCTCATATTCTCAGCTCCCATTCTTGTAATAATTGTAATCCTTCCTGGCTTGTTCTGGGGGTTCAAGATGTCAATGAGCTTGACCAACTCATTTGGGTCCATCTTGTCACTTACCTATAGAGCCAAAAATAATAATTACTTTAGCTTCTGGTTATTTGAAGAGAAGGATACAAGAAACTTGAATTAAAAAGCACAAATTACCTTAATTCCAAGAGGATTTGCAATTCCTCTAAGGAATTCAACGTGTGCACCATCGAGTTGACGGGTTCGCTCCCCAGCCCATAGAAAATGAGCCGAACAATCATAGTATAAGCTTGAAGTTGAATCCAATCTTGTAAGAGATTGCTCATATGGCAAGTGCAAGCACTCGTGTGAAGTCCAGAAATCGGTGGTGGTCATGATAGGGTGGTCTGTTGTTAGGCCAATAGCCGACATGAACCCAAGTGCCTCATCAACTCGGCTAGCAAGCTCTTTATACCTATTGCACCAAACCAAAAGTCATATCAAAAACTCTATCCAAATAACAAAATTATGTTACTCGTACTTTAATACATATCATAATCTAAATAAATTATGCAATCTTTATGTCTCTACTAGAAACACGACTTTCAGATGTATAAATCTTATACGATGACATACCTATCACCAGCTTCGCTATGCTCGGTGAAATCAAGATTCCATTGAGTAACTCTCTGCATAGCAGCATACCCTCCAGTGGCAAAAGCCCTCAAAAGATTAAGAGTGGCTGCAGATTGGCAGTATGCTCTGATCAATCTATGAGGGTCGGGTGTTCGTGATTTCAAATCAAAGGCATCACCGTTGATGTTATCTCCTCTGTAACTTGGTAGCTTTACACCATCCTTCTCCTCGAACCCGTCTGATCTGGGCTTGGCAAATTGCCCAGCCATTCTTCCTACCTGTTTTCATCGAATAACAAGAATTCAAAATCAGTCGAATTTCAAAATTACTATCATCTTTCATCACTTCATGTAATTATTTAAGATAGACTTCAACTCTGTGATCTAAATCAATACCATCCATTTACTTGATCACGGACAAATACGTAATTTAGAATTAATAGTTTATAGACAAAAGGAATGCTGGCACTTTTCAAGGACATAAACTCCAATAAATTCTAATGAAGTCAGCTATTAATTAAAGAGATTCATGTGAATCAAAACTTTTATAAAATTAAAAGTAAAAAAGTTAAAACATTAAATACAATCAAATGATCAAAATGCAATAGAATTGTCATAAAATTCAACTTTTTAAAAAAAATCATTAAACTTTTGGAGCCAAAACTAACTACTTATCATAAATAAAAAAATCATGATCTAATTTGTTTTGTCAAATCTAGAATTATCATCAAATTCAATATTTGGTCTTGATTGAGAAACTTATAATCTAATCAAAAGCTCATATATCCTTTTCATGTTTGTCATCATCAAACTTACCTAATCTACCTACAATCATCATCAAACTTAATCTAATATCACAAATAAATGAATAAAAAGTTAATAAAGATTTGACCTTTATATTCACTTCATGTTTTATTTAAAACCATCATGAAATTCAATCTAGTAAACCAAATATATTTTCACAAAATGAGCCAAAATAAGTTACACCCCTATAAGTAAATAAAGACTTATTAACCTTTATAACCATTCCATATTTTCACCACCCAAATTTCCTTACTTTATCTAAAACTATAAACAAATTCTAACAAAATCAATAAGATTTGAGCTTTATAAACACTCCATATTTTCACAACCTAAATTTCCTTACTTTATCTAAAACTATAATCAAATTCAACAAAAATCACACAAAAATGAACAAAAAAAGAAAGAAAAGGAGTAAAGATTTGACCTTGATAACAGGCATTTGACCACCAAACATCAAAACAGCACCCATTTGAAGAATAACTCTAAAAGTATCTCTAATATTATTAGCATTAAACTCCTTAAAACTTTCAGCACAATCACCACCTTGCAAAAGAAATGCATTCCCCATGGCAGCTTCTGCAAGTCTTTCTTCAAGGTGTCTTGCTTCACCTGCAAACACAATTGGTGGGAATGAATCAAGGGTCTGCAACACTGAATCTAGCTCTTTTTGATCTGGGTATTCTGGCAATTGTAATGCCTTTTTTGTCCTCCAAGATTCTACACTCCATTCTTGTTTTTTTGGCACAGATGTTAGTTTTGGTGTGCTGGTTGTGGCGGCGCCGATGGCCGGAGATGATGGTTTTGATGATGGGTCTGGTGAATGGACGGCTGAGATGAAGTTTTTAGTGGTGGTTGTTGGGAAAGATGTGGATTGAATTTGAAAGGATTTGGTAGGGAGAAGAGAGTTTGAAAGGGCCATTTTTGTAAAGTTTATTGGGTTTTGGGGTAGGTAATGTATGTATTTTTGATTGGAATTTGGAGTGTTTGAAGGGTTTTATAAGGTGGTGGTGGACTGGTGGTGGGTGGGGAAGAGTTGTTTGGTAGGAAAATTTGAAGATGTAAATATATTGAAAAAGATTTTTTGAGATTTTAATATTGTTTATTTTTTGAATTTTTCAACTTACTTTGGAGTATTATGGTGGTAGTTGTTATAAGATACTTGAAAATAATTTTAATTAAGAATAAGAATTAAAAATAAGAAATGATCAATCCTCTAGCCTAATTAACCTAAAAATTCTTTTAATAATGAGATGATGCTATGTGAAAAATCAAGGTGCAATATTAGAAATGAGAATTAATGAATAATATATGTCACCTTCTTATAGTTTTAAGAGAATTTTTAAGCTAATCTTTAAAAGAATTTATCATTTTCCATTAAAAATGGGTGAATACCTTTGTTGATCAAGTGATGTAAAGTAGGTGATAAAATAGTAGTTTTATAGTTTTGTAGTTGGTTCTTGTCATGATATATGTGTATTAAGAAAGTAAGGTAAAGGTCATTGAGTAGTATATAATTCTTTTTGTTATATGTTTATACGATTTTGACTATCATAATCGTCTTTTTTACTGTCGGTTGATCATTAGATAAAACAAAATAACCTATTAGCAAACATTTTACTGATATAAATCACACACATGAATCCCTAAAGTAACTATTAAAACCTTAGTGAGTTAATGGTACTAGTTTATGTTTAAAAACAATTGTTTCGGTCAAAATTACCTAAAATAATTTTAAAAAGGATTTTAGACAACTCAAATACTGAAGATTTGTAAGTGGGGTTTGGTGTTTTAGGATCTTCAAATAAAAGTAAAGTTTTCTTGAATATAATGATTTAAACTAAGAGTTTTCGCTGAAAAGAGTTTTATGAAAGCTTTTGAGACAAAACTACTTTGAAATTTAAAAAAACTGTTGAAGATAAAAGTAATGCACTAAAAATTAAAGCTAGGATCTTAAAATAAAAGTTTTTGCTAATGAAAATAGTACAAAAAGAGTTTTGATCAAAAAACCTTTAACAAAGACCTTAAAAAGACGTTTTAAAGAAGACATGATAAAAGCAACAAAGATTATAGCAATAAAGACTCAAGATCTAGAATATGAACCCTAAATAAACTACTAAAAAAGTTTCGTGAATGCAAACTAAGACAAATAAAAAGTAAATAGCATGAACACAAAGCATTTTTACAAGGAAAAGCCCTTAATCCATCTGAATTGCCGGCATAAAAACCTCGGGATGAAGCACTTGCTCCTGCCTTTGTTGTTTTATTATTATAATTTCAGGATAATTACAGTATGAGGGCGCAAGTGATCATTCTAAGTGATGAATTTGGGGTTAAATCTTGGTGTGAACGAATATTGAGTGTTTACAGCAGTTTATTAGAGTTATGTGTGTGTTTTTCTGTGGGAAAACCGAATGAATCAGCCTATTGATCACTTGCCCCTTTTATAGGGAAAAAGTACAACTAACTATCCTAAAATTCTGGGTTCTGTTGACTTGAAGACTTGATTATTGAACGTTAAATGAGCATTTCCACACATTTTCCAGCAACTAACTCCGACTTTGAGGGCGAGAAATTTGTGAAAAAAAGGTTTAGATTTATTTACACTTTTGGTCCATGTGTTGAGAAAATAACGAAATTACCCATCACGTAACTGACACATGATGAGTTTTTAAACGGACGTTACTACCTATGACCAAAAGTGTTGACGAAGTAAAGTTTTTGGACTAAAACTGTAATTTATTAAACTTAGGGACGAAAGTTATAAGCGAAGGTCCACGACAGGAACGATTTCTGTAATTACCCCTTAAGCTAGTTATCTTTAGCTGTAAAACAAAAATACGACTATTAGGCATCAAAATTTTTTTAAAAACGACATAACTTTTAATAAGAAAACAAGCAAGCTGCTAATACAGAAAGAAACAAATTTTATAGATTATAAAGAAGTTATTAGTCAAAAAAACACCATGAGTCTCAATCAATATCTTTGTGTTTAGATCCTACGATTAACCAAAGAAAGCTCATGTATTTTTTACCTCTCTGATCCATCTCGGGTTGGTATTCTAATTATCAAACTAATAGGTATAAAGAACAACTAGTAATGTGATTTATTTTTTTAACATATTAAATCCAATTTGAAACTAACGTAATATTCGATTGATTTCATAAGAGAACTGATCGTGTTTTGCATTAGCTAATATATCGTACATATTGTAACTTATACATTTTTAATACTTCAAAAAATAGTAATAGGATCACATATCGTTATTTTCTTAGATTTTTAATTTATAAAAGATAATAGAAAAATCAATGATATTTTAAAACAAAAAATGAGATGTAGCACGCCTATCGTGTGTCTCTGTACAAATTAATTTACGTATGGTGCAATTATAACATGTGAATGAAGAGCAAATTATGTGATGGTTGTTGTGGTAAAATGGTTGTGTGTTCAAAAGATATTATCAGAATATTTTTTAGCAATGGTTTCAACTTTTTACAAAAGCTTTTTTCTTCAAAATAAGTCATTCACTTTTTTATTATTGGAGATATTCTAAGAATTTTTTGAAATAGCTTGGTTTTGTGTGTAATTTGTGTTGTATATATCAGAAATTAATGGCGCTATGCATAAATTTGTCGTTAAAGATAACATGTCTCGATTATACGAGTAATTATAATTATAAGTTTTTAACTTGTGCATCTAAATCTAAATCGTAATGAGCTAGCACAAGAAATATAGGCGTAGTTAGGTGGAAGGGTAGGCTCGTAAATTACTAAGAAAAACGAAGTATTAACATGATGGCGGACAGTTTTAATAATTGTTTAGTCAACGTTCCATTGGTTAGTGTTAAAGAGCCCACCTACCCCGGCTGAGTCTTATTTTCTAAAGAAGTATTACACTAAAGAAAATGAAAAATTCTCTTAAAAGATGTGTGTTATTCATTAATCCTTTTTACTAATTTTGCTCCCTACTTTTGTCACATGTCATCATCTTATTGTTAGAAGAATTCTTACGTTATTTAGTTAGGAGGATAGGGATCCTTTAAAGTTGCTTTCAATTTTAACATCTTGACCTTTAGATTGAAATCAAAGATCAAGATTCAAAGATAATATTTGAATCTTGATCTTTGATTTTAATTCAAGGATTAACTTAAGAACCTATAGATGAGAGACTTTTGTTTACATGACATGCTAGTGAACATGTATATGATCAAGTGTAAACATATTGAATTAGTTTAAGAGGACCAAGTTTTAGAGACATGAATGATTAATATATCAATACGAGCAAAATTCTATAACGAAGATCTTTTGACTATTCGATGACTATGGATATCTCGACTTATGCTTTAGAGACACTAACAGATTAGTACCATGTCCACTGTTATCACTATGTAATAAGATGATGTAGTGCTCTTATCAAACTTTCTGATGGATTATTCACATGGGGTTTATTTGTATAGACACTACTAATATGAATTCATCAGGAGGTTCTAATTTTGAATATATAGTGACTATTGGTATATATGCTTACATGTGTAGAATAACTTAAATAATGACAACCTCCTGACTATATTAGTATTATGGGTTTCTCGATTCACACTATAATTTAGATTTTGAGCTTTACAAATAATTAGATTTGGCGTTGGCAATATGGACAATAATATAGAATGGATGGAATTTAAGTGATCTTTCGATTAATAAATATCGTATGATTTATTTAGGGTACACATAATCCGGATATTCATCTTGAAATCACTAATTTCTCATTATCAAGTTAAGGTGAGTTCATAGCCCCTTTTAAATATTTCATTTTTGGGGTGAGAAATTGAGAATACATGCCTTTTTTTAAGTTTTGTTACTATATATTGCCTGAGTTGTTTATTCATTCCACTAAATCCCTTATTTCAATACCATCAGTTATGGACTTAAGCGCGAATATTTGTGAATAGATCTATTAGGTTTGGCACTCCCACCCGCGTTAGTAGCGCTAACTTGATCGGCATGATCAAACGGGTGCATGATATTTGATCCATAGTACTTGAGGATGAAAGTACTACGCATGGGGTAAATGTAACATCGTTAAGCTTCGGTATTGGGAGCTTAGTGCTATAGTACTATATATTATGTTATATGTATAAGAAAACCTTGTGATCCATAAACTATGTTGATATGATAAACATATGACTCACCAACTTTATGTTGACATTTTAGCATGTATTTCTCAGGTGACCAGTGTTTTGGAATGTCATGGAGCGAAGTAGGAATCTCTTATGAAGTATTCAAGAGTCATGTACTAAATTATAAATAAGATCTCTTATGTATTTCCTAGCTACTTAATTGTAAGGTTATGTCTTGAGACATTGGTATTAATGAATAAAAACGATACGTTTAGTGGTCATTCTCTGCACAATTTGTGTTATGGTCCTTTATAGTCATAACTCGCCAAAGCGATTTGGCGGGTTGTGACATATGACATCATTATTTGATTTAATGGCTCTAACTGAAAATTGAACTTTATTTAAGGATATATATTTCTTCAATTATGAATTAAGGTTTTTCTTTTATATATATTTAGAGATAACTTAATTGTGCTAGCCTTTTTTGTGATTTCATAAAGTTATATAAACATAAATGGTTAGGTGGAAATTATAGTCATTTTCTTGTTCTTAAGAATTTACTCGTAATATAAATGACCATATGACATGTATAATACTAAAAACTATTACTCTGTGCTATTATTATTATTTTCTGAATATGTGCAACCAAAATGAATTTGAATATTTGAAACGTCATGTAGAACTTATTAAGGATATTACCTAGTTTAAATATAGTTTTACGAAGTGGCTGGTTTCAATTTTTCTCTCAAAGCCTATATCGTAATGGCCGATTTCTTCAATATTGTTGCCTTCAAACAATGCGCAATAGCCTTTTTCAGCCTATACCGTAGTGGCCGGTTTTAATTCGTACATTTTTTTTCTTTCTCTTTTTGATCCAACGAGCAACCTGTTTTTTTTTTCTTTTCTTTTTGCTCCAACGAGCAACTTAATTCTTTTTTTCATCAAATTTTTAGCTCCTCAGTCAGGTTTTTCGCTACCTCAAAAACAAAACTGGTAACGAAAGATCAATGTTATTTACAAATTCAAGTCCAAGATCATGGCCGTCTCGTCGATTTTAAAAGCCTTGTTCTATTATTATATTAGGCCTTTTATAATAAACTATTTATATAAATATTCCCAAAATATTATTATACAGTATATCAATATCGTTTGTTCTTAATCTTCCATTTTCATTGAAGTTTTTTTTTCCATTAAATATTTATATTCTACGGATTATATCAAACTAAAAGTGCTTTTCTTTACTACGACAAAAATAATTAACATGTTGAAATATTAATTAACATCAACTTAAAAAATCTCAAAGCAAACATGTACCATATAATTCAATTTGGAGATTATATAGATACATAATTTAAATAGTATAAAATAGCTAAGGTGTATGTTGGGCTGTTTTGTAAACCTCGTATTAAAAATTGGAATACATGAACTATAAAAAGTTTATACTAGGGATGTGCACGGGCGAAACCCGGCCCGACCCGTGAGCCGCGAAAGCATGAAAAATGAAACCGTGATCCGGCCCATGAAGGTCCGGGTCAGGTCGGGTCGGGTTCGGGCGGGTCACGAGTTTCCTTCACAAGTTTTCAGTTTTTGGCTTCACCCGATTCGGCCCAGCCCGACCCGTCCAACCCATGACCAGCGAATGCACTAAAAACATGACCCGTGACTCGACCCGTTAGTGTTTCAGGCGGGTCGGTTTTGGGTCGGATCACGGGTTTCGGTCCAAATGCTCATCCCTAGTTTATACATAAATCAATATTAATACTTAGTAGATACTACATACATAATATAAAAGTTGGGCCCTAAATATTTTGTAGGCCTTGTTCCATTGAACAGGTTGAATAGGCTTTCCTCCAGCCTTGTCCAAAATGGGCTTTCCTGACAAGTCAACCATCTTACAGCCTTACAGGGCGTATTAAGGATATTACCTAATTTTAATATAGTTTCCTAATTGTATTGTATTTAGTACATTAATTAATAATTCTAGTTTTCTTATTGTTAGTATTTCTTTACTTGTTAGAAAAGTTGTATTTGGCTATATACAGCTCTTTATTCATCATATCACATTAAAACTATTTTGAATAGCCACATGTCATTTAGTAGCTATTAGTTTAATCTTCATTAAAATTTATAATTTAAGACATTTATTCACCATCGTAACTTCTTTGAATCTCTATATTGTTTAGTCAAGTCAACCTATTAGAAACTCTTCACACAATTAGTCAATTCTTAAAGAATTTCAACTTGGAATATTTGATCATATTTACAATTTGAGAGTAAAAAAAACATTTGGTAACTACCATTTTAGGACTGTTACTTGAAATCAAAAGTAAACTTAAAACGACACATGCCTATATACATTTATTTGTTAACATTTCATGTCTAATTTAAACGTTTATAGTTGCTTATTATTTGCATAACATTTTGTAGATTTATTTTGTAATTCAGATGTTTACTGTGCTAAAAAGGAGCTAAAGACGACATTAGCAATTTAGCATGGATAAAAACTTTATTAGTGAAGTGACGAAGTTTGGGTATTGCCCATGGAAAAGTCGAGACATGAAACGTAGTAAAAAAAATACAAGAACAAAATGTTGGAGTGGATCATATGGGCCAAGTCTTTAATTCTTTTTCTTTTTGGGCTAAAGATTTTCCCTCTTTGGGACGAGAGTTGCCCAAGTAAGAAAACAGCAAAAGATTAGCAGCTTACATTTCCAACACACATTATGTCAATACAAATTTTATGTAACCCAGATCGTATAAGAGAAAATTATTATATTTTAAAAGTGATCACACAATTCGTATTGATATCTGGCCTTGAAATATATTCCCTTATTTACAAATTTGACAATAGTCACCATATTGTTTGGTAAAACTCTAGGAATTGCTCTGATCGACACATTAATTCAAAATCAAACACATTTGTGGTTAATGCTATTTATAGTAATTGCTTTCCAAAGCAAACTAACTTTATTTTAAATTCAAATCAAACTAAACAACAAGCATAAGAGCTTTCTAAAAAAAACCTTAGTTTGAGACCTAGACTGTCATATCTGAAACACTCTATTAGAAACATTTCGTTGTACCTAGGTAACTATAATGAGTTGAGTCTGTTCAAAGGCAGACAATGTAAGGTTACAATTTGGTGATAACTGACAAGTAGCCAACATATTAGGTCAAGTTACATATAAATTGTATCATGACGTTTAAATGAAGAACACACCGAACAATTGAAATCTAGATACTATTTGGTTTATGTGGGCCAACTTTGCAAAAGTAAATATTGTGGGCTACTAGGTTTTTTTTTTCCTATCCGCATGTTACTCGAGTATTGTATTGTCTCTGCCACTATATGAGGTAAGTTGCTGTAAACCTGTAAGTTATTTTTCATTTTGTGGTATATGAGTATAATATATATATAGAGCTAATTGCAGGATTCAGTCCCCGTGGTTTACTTATTTTCATAGTTTACATCCCTGCTAAGTTTTTATAAACAAATCCGTCCAAACTTGTCATATTCTTTGTATAAGAAATGGTAATCAAGGATCTTTTGTTTATTTCATGTCTGATTATCAAATACATTGAGCAGAGCTATCGACTAAATACTAGAATGAAAACTACCAATATGGAAATACAATATTTAGAATACGTAAATTATGGGAGCAAATAAGGCAAGGATTGGGCATGGTCAATAATGCAATAATGGTGAAAAATAGGAGATTCTAAGTCTCCCCCTCAAGTTGGAGCGTGTAGATTTCTAATGCCCAACTTGTCAAACAAGAACTTAAGTTGTTGAGTGCCCAATCCTTTTGTGAACAGGTCTGCAATTTGCATGCTGGTGTGAATGCGTAATGGTTGAACTTCTTGGGACTCGACTCTTTCCCGAAGTTGTTGAGTGCCCAATCCTCAAGTTGGTGCAATTTGCATCCTTTTGTGAATGCATGCTGCAATTTACATTCTAAACCTTTATTTTAATAATTAACACTTTAAGCTCTTATCTTTTAAAAATTTTCACTATCACAATTACATCAACCTCCTCATACTTATAATTGTCTTTAAAGGGAAACTTTTCTTCATAGAATTTCACATCACGTGAAACAATAATTTTCTTGGTTTCTATGTCGAGAACCTTGTAACCTTTTGTGCCTTGGAGATATCCTAAGAAGACGCCGGGCCTCCCCCTCATTTCAAATTTATCTCCTTTAGTGTTTGTATTTCGATAATAAGTAAGGCAACCAAAAACTCTCATGAAGTCGTAATCAGGAGTTTGATTAAAAACCAACTCGAAAGGTGTTTTGTTATTAATGACCCTTGATGGCAAACGATTGATTATGTATGTGGCGGTTAAATACACTCTCCCCAAAATCTTTTTGGTAGATTCGCTTCAAATCTTAGAGAACGTGCAACCTCGAGCAAATGTCTATGTTTTCGTTCAACGACCCCATTTTGTTGTGGGGTGTCAGGGCAAGTAGTTTCAAGGAGAATCCCACGTTCATTATAGAAAGACAACATGTCGTTTGACATGAACTCGCCACCATTATCACATCTTATTTTCTTAATTGTCTTTTCAAATTGCGTGTTTACCATTTGACAAAAATTCTTGAAGCATTTGTTTGCTTCATGTTTAGACCTTAAAAGATACACCCATGTTGCTCGATTATAATCATCCACTATGGTTAGAAAGTAGGTTGCCCCCGAGAAAGAAGGTGTACGATACCTTCCCCAAATATCACAGTGAATCAATTCAAAACAAGCATTTGTTTTGGTAAGACTATACTCAAAGGGAAGCCTAGTGTGTTTGGCTTTATGACATGAATCACAAAAATTATTTGAAGAAGTACATTTGAGAAAAGAGAGTGCAAAGAGTTTGTCATTTGAGGCATGTCCCAACCTTTTATGCCAAATGTTTCCAATAATCATCAAAGCTTTCCTAACACAATCCGCCATCTTCATACGATAAAGACCTTTCTTACAATATCCCACACCAATCACATTCCTTGTATGGAGTTTTTGCATGACACAAAAGTCGGGAAAAAACGTGACTGCGCATTGAAGATCATTGGCCAACCGACTAACCGACTAGAGATTACAAGTAAAATCGGGTACAAGTAAGACCCCTTTCATTCTACACCCCGTTCCAAAATATGATCGCCCCTTCCCATTACGGGAATGGCGTCACCGTTTGGAATTATAACAGGCTTTTTGTTTGGGTTTTTGATTTTGTTTTCAAGTATGTCGCTTGTGTGAGTAATATGATATGTGGCTCTAGAGTCTACCACCCATTCGTTTTCTTCATCTTTGTTACATGCCATGCTGGCAACTTGTGGAATGATGTCTTTGAGATTGTTTTGATAAAAAAAGTTCCAAGAACAATTCATATTGTTCTTGTGACAAGCCTGGTATGGGACACACTCGTGTCGTCTTCCGCGATTCTTCATCATGTTTGGTGTTGGGTATGGCTACATCTCTGAGTTAGTTTGAGGCATGTTTCCTTGCAATAAAATTGGGAATGGAGTGAACAAGTTTTGGTTTTGTGATAGGGTTTTAAAAACCGCCCTGGTACCATATAAGAAATGGTAATCAAGGATCTTTTGTTTATTTCATGTCTGATTATCATATACATTGAGCAGAGCTATCGAATAAATAATAGAATGAAAACTACCAATATGGAAATACAATATTTAGAATACGTAAATTATGGGAGCAAATAAGGCAAAGATTGGGCATGGTCAATAATGCAATAATGGTGAAAAATAGGAGATTCTAATACTTTGCAAGTTACGCCTCTGGCTAACGACGTTATTATTTAGCCGTTAACTCAACGCACGTGAGCTGCACGTGAGGGCAGTTTTGTAATCTGTCACCCACAAACAACTTTGTAATTGCACGATTCGTCCTCGTGGTTTGTCCATTTTAGTGGTTTACATCCCTACTCAAGAATTTTCATGGAATGGATCCAAAGTACGCAAATTTGTTGCATGTTCCATCCCTGTGGTTGATGTCGTCAAATGTTTTACGTTAAATGGGATCACGTGCCATAAAAAGTTTGATGGATTTTTCGAAAATTTGCAAACTATCATTGATCTTTTGACGGTGGAACTAAACAACGTTTGGGGTATACAGGTAAGCAAACCTGTTGATGGGTTGGTTAAAAATGCAAAATCCGCATTGATGAGCTTCCCCATTGGAACCAACCACCACCAAGCTCTCACCATTACCACCACCACAAACCACAAACTAAGCTGTTCTGAAACCCAATCGCGGACCGCCACTGATTGATGCGTCTCTATTACCCGAACAACTACTTTGTATGTTGTTTATATATATATATATATATATATATATATATTTATAGGATTCTGGGTCTTCTAGCTTTATACGTGGATGTGTATTAATATGCAGTTTCTTTTTGTTCGAGCCTTAACAACCTAAATATCACAAGATTTAATTTTAAAGTTAATTGGATGAGAAGGAAATCGAATAAAGAGGAATTTGATGATCTGTGAAAGATAGGTGAAAATAATAAGGAAAAAAAACTGAATTGATTTTTGTGGAGTCGTAAGAAGTAAGAAAGAAAAAAAAGAATAGGTGTAGGATTGGGTAGAATGTACGAAAATACCTTCACATGTGTGGCACGTGATTCCATTTAACGGAAAAAAATTGACTACATCAACCACAGGGACGGAACATACAACAAATTTGTGTACTTTGGATCTATTCCACAAAAAATCTTGAGTAAGGATGTAAACCACTAAAATGGACAAACCACAGGGACGAATCGTGTAATTATAAAGCTGTTTGTGGGTGACCGATTACAAAACTGCCCTCACGTGCACCTTACGTGCATCAACTTAATGGCCAAATAATAACGTCGTTAGCCACAGGGACATAACTTGCAAAGAATATGACAAGTTTGGACGGTTTTGTTTTAAAAACTTAACATGGATGTAAACCACGAAATTGGGTAAACCACAAGGACGAATCCTACAATTAACTATATATATATATATACACACACGTGTACTATTATGTTAAATTCAATAAATATTAAATATTTTTTTATTTTTATAAATATATAATTTCGTTTTTTGAACGTTCAGATTCTGTGCGTTTCACTTATCGGTCCCTATGTTTTTCTGAGTGGATGCTATTCGAACTTTCAAGAAATCACAGAGAGAGAAAAACCTTCTATTAATCTGCCAAACGACACAGCGATTAATTCAAGTAGACCTTGTCCCATCAGAATCTAAACATGAGTCCAATTGATCAGTTGTTAAATTTTATATTAGATAAATATAGTGTAAAATATCAAAGAAGAAATACTTGATTCTCCGTAACTTATAGAACGATTGATATAATCAAACATGATAAATGTCAGATCATGTCAAAACTAAAATAAACAAAAGTTTAGGGCTATCTTGATTTGTTTGGTTTTTGATTAATAGATAAGACTTAATTTAACTATTTACGAGATCAAAACAGACCAAAACGCTAAGCCCTGTAAATATCTCTCTATCCCAACACGTATGGGTAATGGATCTGATCCAAATCTAGTAATAAACTGCTGCTTTTCTGGTAAGTGAAAAATCCATGTATATTCCTTGGTCTTCACCTTTCAACTTTTTTTTTCATTTGGGTCAACCGGCTTCTTCAAAATAGTTATGTCTACCTCAGATGACATGGAATGGTCTAATGAAATTATTATGCCACGTATCGTAAGCTACCAAGTCCTTTTGATCGAGATATAATAGCCACTTGCCTGTTGCCTTTCCTCCCACTATCATGTACTGTATATGTTAAAACTTATACGAGTGGTAAGGCTTATGCTAACTCTAAGACATATTTTTCTCTCTCTTTTTCATTGCTACATTAGCTTTTCTTTCTCTTAAACCATCTCTTCCTTACTCACTAGGGGTGTTCATTATTCCGATTAACCAAATAACCCGCCCAATCCATTTGACATATGTACTATTTGGATTGGGTTAATCGGATTTGGTTTGGTGTTTGGGTGAAACCGAATAAGGAAGTTTTTAAATAGTTCGGTTTTGGTTTAGAAAATTTTCAATTGGGGCCCAACCGAAACCCGATTAAGCATTTAGTGTTTAATAAAAACTATAATAACCTAATCTAAATGACATAAATACAACTCTAGTTATTTAAACACGTTAATCCTAAAAGTCTAAATGTACGTAGTTAATTGAATAACCTCAAATGAATAAATAAATCAGTGTAGATTGACATTCGGATTGCATGATTATTCATATATAATAAATTAAAATTTGCCAAGCGACTTTTATTTGGATAATCCAAAATCCGACCAAATAAATCGAACTTTAATTGGGTGGTTTGGATTGGGTGGTCACATATATGGATTGGGTATTGGGTGGTTTACTAATTCTTAAAAAACCGATTAATCCAAACCGAATAACTCTATTCCCCCAAAACCCGACCGAATGAACACCCCTATTACTCACTACCGACCCTACCTCTTTCTCAACTTTTATTTATATTTTAATATATCAAAATAAAAAACACAAACTTAAATTTATTTTTAAAAAACATTACATTAATAAAAAACACATTACAACTAAAGTTCAAACAAATACATAATTAAAACATCACAATTAAATTAAAACTAGATAAAACTAAACTACATTATTAAAACTACATAAAACTACTCGTCGTCCTCGTCCTCATTGTCTTCTTCGTCGTCTTTGACATCAGCATAAAACTTGCTCCCACACTATTCTTACAAGAATTTTCGATATGCCATGTGAGCTTTTAAGTCTTTCATTGACAGACCCGTTGGAATTGGTTTTGCCAAAAACTTCATGGCATCCCTAATCTGGGCCTATTCCAAAGCTTGCTATTGCATGCGAACATACGCAGTAATAGTTTGGGCCGCCTCCGAACCCGATGACCGGTTAGATGTTGCATCGGACGAACTAGACAACCTACGGTCGCCTAATCGGGTCGTCACCAAATAATCCTTCAAATGAGGGACCCGTTCATTTGCCTACTCGTCGAGGCGTTGTCGTTCCAAAAGGTGACCACGTCATGAAGAAGGTCATAGCACCTCTGTTAATGCCAATGTTTCTCCCCTGTCATTCTCTTGTACATCGCAATGGCTGCGTCGGAAACATGTCTGTCATCCATTCCGCTTTGTCGGCCCTGCTGCTTTTCGTACGGGGGCCGTATTTCGTATCCTTGTTGAACATTTCCACAATTTTATTCCAAAACATGGCATCCGATTGATTCCTACCTACGACAACGTCCTGCGAATAATGCATCCAACAGCGTGCCAACAAGTCCATATCATCATCCTCCCGATTCCTTTTCTCTAGCGGTTTCCTGGGCCACCCCCCCCCCCCCCCCGGGCATGAACAACCGTTCCAACTTCATCTTCATCATCATCAAAGGCGACGCTTCCCGCTTCAGGTGCATTTTCTGGGTTTTTTGTTCTTGTTGTTGTTGAAATTTGAACGTCATTTGAGCTTGAGCTAATGCTATTCGTTGAGTTTCGTTCCAATTATGACCCATAATTGGATTGTAGTTTATGGTGTTATAAAATGGTTGTGAAAATGGGTTAACCATAAAGCCTCTGGGAGGACCCATAGGGGGCATGTTAGAGGAGTCTGATGGGTGGCTTGTTTGGCTTTGATTGGTTAATGACATTGCCGATGACAGATAGTCAAGAATTTTGTTTCCACATATCGGCGGAGGCTTGATTTTGGTTAAGGTTTTCTTTGTTTCGAAACATGATTTAGGTGAAGAAGGAGAAAGATTTGAAAGAGTATTTTGTATGTTTGAAAGGATTGTATGTAAAGAAGAGTTTATGTGTGAGTGTGTTGTTTAACAGTGTGAAAGGGTTGTTTAAATAAAAAAAGGAAAAAACAAAAAAAAACTACCGTTGCATTCAAATCTTTTTAAAAAAGTTTTTTTTTGTTTTACTCGGCAAAAAGGGACCCACACACGCTCCTCTTCCCCATCGACCCCCTTCGATGCATGGATGGAAGTTGAGGACTCGGCCAACGACGAATGTACTGGCAATGCGGTCCTCATCGATGAGCCTCACGAAGGAGGTGTCGACGGACCGTTGACACCGGCCTGACTAACTTTATAGGTAAAGTTAACAAAATCTCAATATTTAGATTAAGATTAATATTCAAACTTAATTTTTTAATCTTAACCCTTAATTTTAAGGTAAAGATTTTTAAAAACTGTTCAATTTTACCTCTAAAATTGATACAACTCAAGATGATACAAGGTTTATCGCACCCATCACATCATATAATGATAAATCGGGAGCTTCTATATAACATTGACTATTGCGAAGAAAATATGAAACAACATACAAAGTTAGTTGTCGATTCGTTTTTTTTACTCGGCTTGAAAATATGACTTTTTGGCTTGTGATTCGGAACGTGATCTTAGGACATTTTTAAATACTCGTATTGCATAATATGATTATATATATATATGACGTCTTTATAAACAAAATATAAGTTCATTATCTTAGATAGATTTACTAAAATATTGCATATTTAATAGTTTTGAGTCATAAAATTACAATTTATCTTTAAATTCGCAATAAAAAAATAATCAAAACCACATAAATAAAACAGAAAATTATGTATCAATATATTTTAATATATATATTATATATAACCATAGTATCAAAATATGATGATTATAAGTTTGTGACTCGGTCTAAGTTCACACAACGACTCGTAAGAGTTTAGACAAAAACGAGTCGATCACTCGTTTTTTGTGTAAATCAACTCGACTCGTAAAAATCGACTCGTGACTCCTAAGAGTTTAACAACGACTATTTCACCTAATCGATCGTGGTGAAGTCAGCAATGGATTCGGCGGATCATCCAAATTGGATGGCAGGCCTAATTCTTACTAGTTCTCCGCACTCCCCGAAACGATTCCGCCTTGTCACACAAGAGGGTCTATTATGATAGATAGAGATAGACAGGAATTAAGCAATAAAAACAAAATACCAAAGGCTTACTCCCATTTCTCTCTACTCTATCTATGAAGGCTATGCATACAGTAATTCAAAAGATTAATATGCAATAATTAAAATTACCGATACACAATACTAGCGGATAAAAGCTGGATATAAGTTACATATATGGTTTATTGCTTCCATATTTTGTTGAAGTTGTTTAGGTGACGCGTTTTAAAGGAATTTTTTTTTTTAATTTATGAGAATCCATTTTTCTGTAATGCAGACCCGATTAATATTGTGTAGTCACATTGATGGTCTCATCTAATCATCCTTATCTTTGTGTAATTCGTTGAATGTAATTCGAAACATCCTGTTGTATATATTAAAAAGAAAATTGTGTTAGTAAAGTCAACTAGAGCCTTTTATGCCCGTGCATGCATTAAAAATATACCTCCAATGAGTTTGTATCTTCATGGATTAATCTATATAGTCCTTATCCTTTTCATCAAATTATATGGTCGATGCATTTATTTATTCACGATAAATCCGTGTATTGCAAATACTTTCTGGACAGGTTTATTCCAACCTATCACTTAATTAAAACCCCAACTACATGACATTGTTATATATTTACACTTGATCAAACAGCTGTAACAAATGTAGCTTCCTTTCTCGTTTCCATAATAAAAAAAAAAACCCCACAATATGGAGGGTATAAATACCACATTCTTGACAACAACTTTCACATCACACTTACATCTTTATATTATTTCTTCACTAACCAATGAGTCCTACAACCTTTTTGTTACATTTGCTCTTCATTTGTTCCATTTTTCATGTTACTTTTGCAACGAGACGACTAACTGAGTTAGTTCGCGACTCGTCTAATTTACTGAAATACCATAACGGTCCACTTCTAGCCGGAAATATCTCGGTCAACCTCATTTGGTATGGTAACTTTAAACCGTCCCAAAAAGCCATAATCTCCGATTTTATTACCTCTCTCAATGCTAAATCCCAAAGCCAACACTCCGTCAGCACGTGGTGGAAAACAACCGAAAAGTACCACAACAAATTAAACAAACCAAAGTCAATATCTATCCGACTAGGAAAACAAATATCCGACCCGAAATACTCCTTAGGAAAATCATTAACAGAAAATCACCTTGTTAAACTCGCTTCAAATGTTGCATCACCAATTACCGTTAATATTGTTTTAACCGCAAATGATGTGATAGTCAGAGGATTTTGCTCTGGCAGATGTGGGGCCCATGGTTCGGGGTTGCTAAATCCCAAAACTACCCATGGTAAAGGAAATAAATACAAATTTGCTTATATTTGGGTTGGTAACTCAGAGACACGGTGTCCAGGTCAATGTGCGTGGCCATTTCACCAGCCTATTTACGGGCCACAAGGTGCGCCACTAGTTGCACCAAACAATGATGTTGGTGTAGACGGGATGGTGATAAACTTGGCTAGTTTGTTGGCCGGTACGGTTACAAATCCATTTGGGAATGGGTATTATCAAGGGGACGCAAATGCACCTTTAGAGGCTGCATCTGCGTGTCCAGGGGTGTATGGAAAAGGGGCGTATCCGGGTTACCCAGGGGATTTGTTGGTGGACTCTACTACAGGGGCGAGTTATAATGCAGTCGGTGTAAATAAAAGGAAGTACTTGGTTCCGGCTTTGTATGATCCATTTACTTCAACGTGTTCTACTTTGGTCTAACAATGACTTAAAAATATGTTGTACAAAATAACATATAAAAGAATGTAGTCCTTTTGGTAGCAGATGTAAATCATGTAACTTTTTATTCCTTCATTCTATGTTTTAAAGTGTTTGAATAACATATATGTATTTTTTTATATTTCTTTAGCACCTTCCTTTCTCGTTTCCTTGATATAAAACTCACAACATGTCAAATATAAATACAACAGATTTCAAAAAATACTTTCACATCATCAGTTCCATCTCTATATTACCCATTCATTAAATTGTAGAATAGTTCGGGTGATTTAGATAAATTTAAATGTATCCAAAAACAACTATTAAAATGTAATCATTAATTACCTACCTGGAGTAATGCAATTGATGTTTAATTCCTGTTAGAAAAGAAAAAAAATGTTTACTTAATTCGATCGATTGCAACAATCCGAAAGGTTACTGTTAGCTGTTTCATTTCTTCCATACTTTAGGTCAACCTTTTTGGTCAAATCACAAAAGTCAAACTTGAAGTTTTGTGCCCGTGTATGCATTAAATTATTTCCATCCAGGTCTCACCCTTTTATCAAATTGTATGTATATATATGCATTAATTTATTCACGATAAATCTATAAATTGCACAATACCTTCTGGACAGGTTTATATTCCAATGTACTACATTAAACCTCAACTACATGACATTAACCAGCCCTAAAAAAGTAGCTTCCTTTCTCCTTTCCTCAATAATTAAACCCCACAATATGCCAAGTATAAATAATACAACATTCTTGACAACAACTTACACATCATCAATCACATCTCTATATTATTTCTTCACTAAAGAATGACTTCTACAAGCTTTTTGTTAAATTTGCTCCTGATATGCTCCATTTATTATGTCACTTTTGCAACGAGCCGCCTAACTGAGTTGGTTCGTGACTCGTCTAATTTATTGAAATACCACAATGGTCCGCTTCTGGCCGGAAATATCTCGGTCAACCTTATTTGGTATGGCAACTTTAACCTGTCCCAAAGAGCCATAATTTCCGATTTTATAACTTCCCTCGACGCTAAATCCCAAACCCAACACTCCGTCATCATGTGGTGGGAAACAACCGAAAAATACCACAACAAATGAAACAAACCCGCGTCAATTTCTATCCGACTAGGCAAACAAATATCCGACCCGAGATACTCAATACTCCCTAGGAAAATTATTAACAGAGAACCATCTTGTAAAACTCGCTTCAAAAGTTGCTTCACCAAATACGGTCAATATTGTTTTAACCGCAAATGATGTGATAGTCAGAGGATTTGGCTCTGGCATATGTGAGACCCGTGGTTTAGGGTTGCTAAATTCCAAAACAACGATATTTGGCCGGGTACAAATTTAAGCTAGGAACATTTCGAATAACTATTCTTTTGTACAGATTTCGTTGAAATAACGCATATCATCTCATATTCGATTCCAATCATCTTTTTATATTAAGGAGTCAGTTTCATGACATGCATGATCAAGTAGTGCAGAAACCAAGGGGGTATGCGATTGTTGGCCCGTTAGGATGATCTCAGGCTCGAATCAAACATGAATAAGTAAACAAAACTGATAACAAACAAACTCACACTTTTGTATAATAATGAATTTTGTTAAGTTTTACAATGCGGAGACACTTCTATATATAGATATGTTTCCAAACCATAGTGACTTCTCCCAAGAGTCACACATTTTCCATAAATAAATACCTATAACCGAAATTAACTACCATTTGGTTGTAAACTTTATTCTTGACACACCAGACCCCTTAACTTATACACTTTACATACACGATTCTAAATACATAAACTAATTACACCACGACCCCTAAACATGGATTAATGAATTAACATCCAATAGAGTTTCACCATTAATATTGTGGATGGTTTCTTGTCAGTTCTTATTACCAATAGTGTTGAAGCAGGAGACGCATTGGTTGTCAATATTCAAGGGGTTTGAGAACTGGATCGGATGTCGTCCAGTGAACAAAAAGTAGGTATTCAAATGGCGTTTTGAAGAGTCGACCACTCTCCTGTGAATCACTAATAGCTTTCCTGATAATGTTCATTGCCTCAACTAATTCGATTATTCTATGAAGAAAGGTATGCAATTCTGTTTACATTGTCAATACAATATATCTGAATTCATTTCTGACCTGTTTCTTTAGTTGTAAGCCATCCATTTAGGCATCCCCTTTTTTCTTAATTGTTAAAGAGATAAAAGTCTATTCGGTTTCTAGAGAAGTCGGATTTTGTAAGGGTCTGGTACGGATGCAGGCTGGAGTATCTACCAAGGCGTTGATGGCGAAGGTCGCATGTGGGATCAACTGGCCGTGCCCAAATAATACAAAAGAAGTCAAAATTACATCTTCATAGATGATACCTATGTGATGAACAAAACAATGTTTCATATGAGCCAAAGTAATAGTATAAGTATATATTATATATTCTCTGAGGTATATATTTATATTTGTATTGTTAATTGAACAGAACATGAGTGCAATGAAGTACTATTGTTACCATATAGTTCTGCTATTTGTGTTGACTTCCATTGTCGAGTCTTTTATATCTAGAGACGTCGATGTTTCTGTTTATGAAACGTTTCTTGGATGTATGTCCAGACAAAACTCATCTGATCATGTCTCATCAATAATCTATAATCAAAATAATTCATCCTACACTTCAACTTTACAAGCCTACATCAGAAACCAAAGGTTCAACAAAACCGATACTCCCAAACCTATAATCATCGTGACCCCATTACATGAAACTCATGTCCAATCCACAGTTATTTGCTCTAAGAACATGGGAATGAACCTTAGGATCCGAAGTGGTGGACATGATTTTGAAGGACTATCGTATGTCTCCTACACTGCTACCTTTGTCCTACTTGATATGTCAAATATACGTACAATTGATGTCAACATAGATGAAGAAACTGCAAATGTTCAAGTAGGTGCCACCATAGGAGAACTTTATTATAGGATATGGGAAAAAAGCAAAATTCATGCTTTTCCAGCAGGAGTATGCCCAACTGTAGGTGTAGGTGGACATATAAGTGGAGGTGGATATGGTGTTTTGTTGCGAAAATATGGATTAACCGTTGACAATGTAATTGATGCAACGATAGTTGATGCTAAGGGTCGGGTTATGGATAGAAAATCAATGGGAGAAGATCTTTTTTGGGCCATCCGGGGTGGAGGAGGTGCAAGCTTTGGAGTTATAGTTTCCTACAAACTACAACTTGTTCGGGTTCCTGAAGTTGTCTCTGTGTTCCGAGTATCAAAAACATTAGAAGTAGAAAACGCAACTGATATTATCAACCGGTGGCAATATGTAGCTGACAAGATTGATAGAGATCTTTTCATAAGGTTAAATGTTAAGCCGGATAACACAAAGAGTACTATTCATGCAAGTTTTACTGCGTTTTTTCTAGGAGATTCGGATAGTCTTGTTTCTGTAATGAACGCAGGGTTTCCAGAACTAGGTATACAGAAAACCGACTGTAAGGAAATGAGTTGGATAAAATCCGAGCTTTTTTGGTCAAGCAGCGAGAAAAATAGTGAGGAGGTTTTGCTAAAACGAACTTTTTCTCCCAAGTTTGCAAAAAGGAAATCTGATTACTTACAAACCCCCATTCCTAGAAACGGGCTTGAATCCATATTGCAAAAAATGCTTGAGCTAAAGGTCGTGGAGCTAGTATTTAACCCATATGGTGGAAGAATGAGTGAAATTCAAGATTGGGAGACGCCATTCCCACATCGAGCAGGAAATATATTCAAAATTGAGTATAGTGTTAACTGGCATCAAAACGGGTCTGAAATAGAGGCATACTATGTTAATCAAACAAGACTTCTTTACGATTTCATGACGCCTTTTGTGTCAAAGAATCCGAGAGGAGCATATATGAACTATAGAGACCTTGACATTGGTACTAGTAGAGTCGGGAACAACACCTATGTAGATGGTAAAGTTTATGGAGAAAAATATTTCAAGAGAAATTTTGATAGATTGGTGAAAGTGAAGAGAATGGTCGACCCGACTAATTTATTTACAAATGAACAGAGTATTCCCCTTTAGAAATATTCTGCAGATGCAAAAATAACAGGAAGTAGATATAAGATTATGACTCATTTAAATTTTTTGTTGCTTGGTACTAAGTATATCTTTTCAATCGATGTTTATATAGAGTTTGTCAAATCATAAGATATGATAAAAGATAATCCAAACTTTGTTTTTGACATAGTTGTTTTATTTATGTTTCTGTTTTCCCTATATCTAATACTTTTAATACTATCTTATAAAACATTTTGTCTTTTTTTTAATCTCAATTAAGTAATTGAACTACCTAAATTACCATTCTTCTTTATTCACTAATTTAAACATCTCTATCGAATATACCTATAATACTCTTAAATCTCAACCATTCATTTTTCTCTCTCCCCAAATCTTAATCACTCATCTTTTTTCCATGTCCTTTGTAAATCATCTTATTCCTCTAATTCATTCAAAAATTTTTATTTCAAAAAACTGTATATTGATAAATTGTAAAAATTGTATGGGTATTCTTAAAATTTCATGCTCTTTCATTAGAGATGTCATTCGATATACTTTGGACGAATTTTTAAATCCGATGGCAGAGCCCGTACGGTTAAAGCATTTGGCTGTCATACTCTATGACTTGACTTATCACCCACACCATCTCACCGCCGCAACGCGCGGACACTATCTCTCGTAAGACTAATGCAGTACGAATGCTAATAATCAAATCTGCTCCGGACAATTCGAATATCAGCCATCAACGGGCTTCTATATTAAAACAAGTATTTTTTATAGTTCTAAAAAACAAAATAACAAACCGAAGGAATGAATTGAAATGGTGTTATGATCTTCAAGCCAGATTGTTGATGAGCTAGAAGATTTTCAAATCTCCAGATAATAACCACTGAATCCGTTGTTTCTCTTTTTTGTTTGCTTTGTAGTGGTTGATTTTCCTTTGTCTCGTCCAAGGTTCATACAAGTTGGCCACAAGGAAAGGCTAAATTAGCATTTATAATTCATTGTTGTGACTTATTTATAGATCATACAGTAGTACCATAGGTACTAAAGTTTATGGGAGATGATAATTTCACGGTTAATTTTTATTCATACACGGATATTTGTAGTGAATAAACTAATTTCTTCACATTTCCTTACATATAGGATGGAAATCAATTTACATAGAAAGTAATTTCCTGAGAAATACAATTGTCTGCCTTTTTCACTCCTTGACTTGCCAAACAACGGAAATGATGTCATTTCCATTTCTCTTTGCTCATTTCCTTCTACCGAACACACCCTAAGTTTATGGGAGATGATCACTTCATGGTTCTATTTTATTCATTTCATGGATATTTTTATTATATGGCATTATTCCTTTATGTATCGATCGTTGTTATAACCAAGGAAAATTAGCTAGAGAAACTTAATTAAACATTTTTGTGTGAGGGGAATGTCATTTTTGATTTATATATGTAATTGAATTTGAACCGTACAAACGTAAAACCTAGCCACGTACTCTCAAAAAAGGTTGGGAAGTGAAAGATGTTCCATAGGAGGGTTTTGGTCTTCTTTTTATATGCTTTTCAGATCTTTAAAACTGGCCGACCTAAATATGCAACGCATACAAAATATCATGCGGTGCATAAAGTGGCGTTTCACAAAGGTTTGTCAGCTTGGCCAAGATATGCGATAGATACACATATGCATGCGGCACATAGAGTGTTTTCTCAATATTCGTCTGTTTACTGTTTTGATTTATGCGACACATAAGTCTTAGAAACTCAAGTCATCAACTTTAAGTGTATCTATTTTACACATAAAGTTCCCCATGCGCCATATAACTTCATTCTTCCATCTTTTCTTCAATTTTCTTCCTCAAATCATTTTCAAGTTCATCAGTAAACATCCCTAAGCTCAATTTCACCCGTATTCAGCCATTTTCTTCCATAAAACCTATTATAAACCCGAAACACTCGAACATACCATAAAACATCAAAATATATACACATATGTCCCATAATCAAGCATAAAATGGCCAAAAATATTGTGGGAAATATATATATATATATATATATATATATATAATTAATTGGACACATCACTATTCATCTCATTTTCTAGCGAAATTCAATTTTTGACCAACCATTGACCGGCTCATGTCGGTCCGAATCCCGATCTGGTTCATCCGACACACCGGTTCCGTCCGGTTCATTCCGAATCTGTTTCCGCTATTAAGTAGGGGTCAACCCGACCGGATTTCACAAAATTTTCTGTCCAACCATGATCGACCGGTCGGTTTGAAAAAATTGCTCTTACCAAATTCATGGCATTTCACAAACGGCTTTCGTGACCCACGTACCATATGAATTGAATAAGATAATCATTTGAGATTCATGTTTTCATTTAAACGAAAGAAATTTCCGTGCATAGACCCAGTCAATAGTCAACTAAGATTAAGATGGTTTCCTATTTATGACCAAACATTCATCACCCTCTCCCAAACTCCTTAGATTCTCTGCAATCATCCACCACAATAAAACATGCCAACACTCACCGTAAAACTGCTCATATGTTCCTCAATTATGTTCATATATTTTGACAATAAAACAACCTTAACTTTTACCAATTTTATTTATTCTTCCTTTGGTAATTATTTATATCTAGAAAACAGCATGTACCAAAAAAATCTTGACACGACCCTCTCCACCCTCCCCACCACCAACTCCGGCTTGGGATTCTTTAACTTTTCTACTGACTAGGGCAATGATAAAGTCAACCCGGTCGCCCTATGTCGAGGCGATGTCAATCCAGATGTGTGTCGAAGTTGTCTTAGTGACCCCATAATTAAATTACCACAAGTGTGCCCGAATAATAAGGATGCAATAGGGTACTATGACTTTTGCCTTTTGATGTATTCCAACACCACCATACTGGGCCAAACTGATGGATTCAATTCATTTGACTTTTATAGAAACAGTATTGAAAAAATGAGTGATGTTGATCAATTCAATGAAGCTTCAAAGTAGCATTTTGTGAACTTGTGAATGAATTTATTTACGTTTTTTGTTCACACGGGACAAACGGCTATATATAAGATTTTGAAAAAAATTTCTTCCAACATATATTTTTATAACGTTTCACATGTGAATAAAAAAAAACCATATGATCCAATATAAAATTTAGGAGTTCTCAAAATTCTTTATAAAAAAATGGATTATATATTATATATATAATGGTTTTGCTAACCTATGACTCATGGGTACTGAGTATATTGCGCTTTGAACGAACTATTCATAAAAATTCAATAAACATATTTAATGCTCACTAATTCAAACTAATAGTTAACATTTTTACATGAGTTATAAATGCATATTTTTTGGATTTTAAGAAACATTGAGTATCATAACTACTAATGAGTACGAGCATGTTACCCGCGCGTTGCGACGAATATCATTGAGAGAGTTTTGATTGTTGTAATCTTGAAATCTTTTAATATCGTTGATTACGACCTCCTCTTGATCTTGAAATCTTTTGATCTCGTTAATTATGACTTTTGCTTGTTCGAGATCCATATTAATAGACGTTGTAGCGCCATAATTCCCGACTCCTTATGAATATGATGTGTGTATTTTAGGGTATAAAGAAGACAAATATCAATGTTTAATGTGTCTGCTTTTGATGAAGGGTATTTGTATTTATTGAAAGATATTTACTGGGAGAAGGAAGGCTAAAGGGGTGAGGAAGGGCAAAAACGTAAAATCGCATGTCCCAGATCTTGTAAACTTTCAACATGGGTGGATAATTTTTAATAAGGAGTATAGATGTGCGACACTAGTTAACGAAACCCATATATAAATAGTAAAAAGTTACTTTGAAACCCTTAAAACGGCAAACACCTTTGAGAACATTTTATAAGCACGTCTGTAATCTTTTATGTTCTGAGACGTTGCTTTTCAAAACCGTGCAAGATAGACTGTAAAAAATCCTCTTTCTATTAGTAGTGATTTATAAGCAGATTACATTCCAATGTAGAAAATTAAGATAGTTCATTTTATATATGTTGCAACGACAGGAACGAATAAAAGATGGGTGGCTCTTATAACTGGTAATCTATAGCTACCAGTTATCTTTTGTCCATTACCATTCCAATTACAATAACAAAAAAAATGGTTAAACTTTTGGAGTACTTTGTTAAATGCAGCTGTTACCATAGGAGTTGCGATCGTACTAGTGGTGATAATTTTATGTTTTGTGAAGAAACTGAAACAGACACTTATAGCTAAGAATAATGTCAATGTGGATAATTTTCTTAAGAATCATGATCGAATTCTTGGCTCCAAAAAAGTATTCTTATTCGCAAGTGAAGAAGATGACAAACTCCTTCAAAGTCAAACTAGGACAAGGCGGATTTGGTTCAGTGTACAAAGGAGAGCTAAGCAATGGAACACTTGTGGCAGTTAAGGTTTTAAGTGAATTAAAAGGTAATGGTGAAGATTTTATTAATGAAGTTGCAAGTGTTGGCAGGACTTGCCATGTAAACATCGTAACTCTTGTGGGATTTTGTTGTGACGATAAGCACAGAGCTCTGATTTATGAATTTATGCCTAATGGGTCCCTTGAGAGGTTCATATATGGTAGAGAATCCGGCTAAAGATCGAATACCCAACTCGAGTGTGAAAAGTTGCACCAAATCGCAATTGGTACTGCTCGAGGTTTAGAATACTTGCATAGTGGTTGTAACACAAGGATATTGCATTTTGACATAAAGCCCCATAACATTCTTTTAAACAAAGATTTTCTTCCAAAGATATCTGACTTTGGGTTTGCTAAGCTATACCCTGATCAGGAAAGAAGCATATCGATGTCGCATATGAGAGGAACACCAGTGTATATTGCTCCTGAACTGTTTTAAGATGTTTATAGTTACGGAATGATGATTTTGGAAATGGTTGGAGGGAGGAAGAATATCGAGGTTGAAGTTGATCACACAAGTGAACTATACTTTCCTTATTGGATATACAAAAAACTAGAAGTAGAAGAACAACGACGACTTGGACTCCACGGGATCATGACTGATGAAGACGACGAGATGGTGAGGAAGATGCTCATAGTGGGGTTGTGGTGCATACAGACTAATCCCTTGAACCGCCCAGCAATAACTAAAGGTGTTGGAAATGTTAGAAGGTGACTTAGCATCGTTGGAAATTCCCCCAAAACCTTATTTGTCTTCTCCACCAAGGTCCATTGTTCCCACTTTTACTGATAAAACAAATCTGACTTGTTCCTTTACCGACATTGCAACACTGAGATGTTATTGTGATAAATTCTGTGTTTTATTGGATAAAGTTATGTTACCAGTGACTATTATTGGCTAAATTGGTTTTAGTTTTGTTAGGTCCTCAAGGATAAAAAAGTATATATATACATATATATATATACTTTCAAGTTTCAACAATCTTGAGAGTTGTAGATGGCCGGGTATATACAGCTACGTGTTCTGTTTAGTCAATTTATATGGCTAAATTGGATTTGGTTTTGTCGTGCTTCACTGCTTCATACTGTGATTATCCATGATGCAAAGTTATGGCATAATGTAGTGTCTCTGTTATCTCCTTGAGTCCCATTTTTAGGATTTTAGTCTCTTGAACTTTCAACTTATTGAAGTGATGTATGTTGGTGTTTTGATAAACTTATGGGTTTTTCACGGAACTAGTTTTCCTACTGATGTAGAGAGAAACGAGATAAATATAACCTCTTGGATGCCAAATTCTTTTCATACTTCATACCGTAAAATATAATATATAACGGTCTAATAAGACGTGGGAACCATGCTATGACTCATGAGTTTAAAGCTCTTATTGATAATAAGACGTGGGAGTTAGTTCCTCGTTCTCCAGGTATGAATATTATTCGCCGCATGTGGATTTACAAGCAGAAATCGAAATCAGACGGGACTCTTGAGCGGTACAAAGCTCGTTTAGTGGGAGATGGTAGAACACAGCAGGTGGGCATCGACTGTTTAGACACTTTTAGTCCGGTTGTCAAAGCGGCTATTATCTGGACAGTTCTTTCTTTAACACTTAATCGCGGTTGGGATATTACTCAACTTGATGTAAAGAACGCGTTTCTCCATGGGCATTTGTATGAAACTGTTTTTATGCATCAACCCCCTGGTTTTCGGGATGCTCGCTTTCTGGATCATGTTTGTCGGCTGCGTAAATCGTTGTACGACCTAAAACAGGCACCACGGGATTGGTACCAGCGCTTTACCGACTATGTCACACGATTGGGTTTTCATCACAGTTTCAGTGATCATTCACTGTTTATTTACAGGCGTGGTACCGACACCGCTTACATTCTGTTATATGTAGACGACATTATTATGGTTACTTCGTCAGGTTAGCTAAAACAACATTTTATGTCTCATTTATCTGTTGAGTTTGCCATGAAGGATCTGGGTCCTCTCAGTTATTTTTTGGGTATCTCTGTCACCCGCTCTTCTAATGAGTTATTGTTGTCTCAAAGCCGTTATGCCTCTCATATTCTCCAACGGGCTATGATGCAAGATTGTAACCCTGTTTCCACTCCAGTTGACACTGCGGGCAAACTTGGTGCTCACGCAGGTGTTCCCTTTGATGATCCTACATTGTATCGTAGTTTGGCCGGTGCTCTTCAGTATCTGACATTTACTCGCCTGGATATCTCATATGCCGTTCAGCAGGTGTGCATGCACATGCATGCTTCTCATACTGATCACTTTCTTGCATTAAAACGCATCTTGCGTTATGTCAAAGGGACTCTTGATATGGGTATATGGATGCAATCATCTTCTTTATCTACACTTGTTGCTTACATTGATGCTGACTGGGTTGGTTGCCTTGACACTAGGCGTTCTACATCTGGGTATTGTGTCTATCTAGGGGACAATCTTCTTTCTTGGTCCTCCAAACGCCAATCAGTTGTTTCTCGATCTAGTGCTGAGGCAGAATATAGGGGCATTGCAAATGTTGTTTCTGAGCTATGTTGGATTCACAATTTATTGCTTGAGCTTGGCTATCCTCTTTGTTGCGCATCCTTGGTGTATACTGATAATGTTAGTGCCATTTATCTTTCTGAGAATCCAGCCCAACATCAACGCACTAAGCATATCGAGATTGATATTCACTTTGTTCGAGAGAAAGTTCAACGTGGTCAAGTTCGTATTCTCCATGTTTCGTCCCGGCATAACTTCTCAGATATTTTTACCAAAGGGCTACCGCGTGTTTTATTCGTTGATTTTCAGTCCAGTCTAAGTCTTCGGAATCCTCCGCATTAGACTGCGGGGGTATATTAGACCGTTATATATTATATATGTAATAGTTTAGAATATGTCATAAGTTCGAGGTAGACGAATGAAATAAATTCAAGGTAGTCAAATGTAATTTGTAATTCTATAAATTGATATTAATGAGAAGGGGAAACCCGAAGGGATTTATTATCATCTTACAGAAAACGTGTTACTTAAGTTGTCAATAAGGCCTTTAAATGGACCCGGACAAGTTTGTTGAGTGTATTTACACATATCATACACAATTTGGGTTCCGTCAGAATTCTCGTATTTAGGAACACCATCAGGAATGCTCTTAAACCAAAAAGAAAAGAGCCCGTTGAGGGCGTCAGGACTTCGTGATTTAAGAAGACATTGGTAGTTATATTCGGTTTTTACAAAGGGGATTAGGATGCCTTTGGAAGGAAAGATTTTGGCAAGTTTTAGCATTGGGTTTATGTGTCCTTGTGTCGGGGTTTATGTATGCACCAGTTGTTCACGACAAAGGATGAAGAGGTAATTACTGAAGTGCACATGAGAATTCCAAACACGGTTATCCGGTCTAACCATCGGTTTCCAGTTCAACCGGCCGGCCAATTACACTAATACATAAAGACTATGTCTGAAATACACTAGTGAGAGACATGATCAATAACACCAAAGCATGTATCAAATACTCTTTCGGAAAAAAGCCAACACTAAAGATCAGGCCATGCGGAAGTATTGCAAGTTTTATACTGGAGCCACTAAAATTCGATTGAGCAATAACCGGCGTATGTCGCTCACCGTGCTTCTACAAATACAATATCTTATTTGACTATAGTTTTAGCCTATTGGGGGAATGAGGGTTGTGTAATCTAACTTATGTGGTGTATGAGTTTGTTTAGAAAGTAGAAGACTTGATTCAATTGCAAGTTGTGTAAATTATACCGATGAAAGTTAAGAGAAATGAAACAAGATGATATAAGAAGTTTTAGACATGTTTACGTTCATTTCTGACCAAGATTCATTTAAGTTGAAATCAATTAATATTTTGATAGGTCATGTTAACAAGTATATATATGAAGGTAATTGACCCAAACTATTTGACCCATAGAAATCTACCTTGATAAGTTGCGTATGTAGTTGATTTTGGAATAAAAATGATTTGATTTCAGTAATAATACATACCAGATGATCCTGTGAAACCTGTAAAAATATTAAGCATCAATGACATTAATTTCGAGTTTCTAAAACAAGATGATTGTAGTTATATGGAGTATTAATTTGGCTGGAATAATGCATGAATTATAGAAGAGACACACATATTTGATTAGAGACATGAGAGTGTGATTAGTGTGATTAACATCAAAATATGGTTAACGACTCTCTATTTATAATGAGAGTATTTACACCTTTAACCCCTTTGATATTTAATGTCTCAAACATTAGTTCTCACCAACTAAGAAACCATATCGTATATTTACTATATACAAAGATTTCAGTTATAATTAATTATCATCTCAGGTAGGATAGATAATCGGTAACAGTCACATTAACGTACGTGGTTCCAACAAATGAGAGTCATTGTTAGATGTTTGATGCAATTTATTCTTGTGTGAGACTTTTTTTAGAGTTGAGAGTTTATTGTAAAGAGTGAAATTCGCTAATGGGTTATAGATTGTCGAGAGTGAGTGTCTTTATTCTTGTAATCCAACGTATGTAATGATATTTGTGGTAGTGGATGAGACTCGTTGAGTCGAACAAAGTTAAAACATTCTGTCATTTGTTGTTTCTTGTTTATTATTAATTATTGTCGTGTTGATCTCTTTGTTTATGGTGATTGATCCCAACTATGGTAAAGCAAAAAGGGGTCCTTCATTTTGGATAATTGTGGGTTCAAATTTTCATTCAGGATTTCGTAATTTGCTTTTAATTTATTAAACGAATACTCGTGCAATGTGGCGGTGTAGGCGGCGATGTGTCGATGGTGGTGGTGGCGATTTGTAGTGGCAACGACGGCGAGTAAAATAGATAATTGATGTAAAATAATTGATGAGATTTAAAGAGTTAATGAAAGTAATTCAGTAGATAAAAGATATATTATAAATGTTTTAAGAGATTAAGAAATTTCAAAAATACAAGATAGTAAGATTTCATCATGAGAGTTCAAAATTCATGCTATTTCAACATGATATCGTGTATAGTCATGAACTTTGAAGTGTAGCAAAGAAATAAGATTTAGGATTTCATCATATAATATGGGGTGACTCTACTATGCATAAAGATAAATATATTGATACATGTTATTATAGTACACTCAGATGAGTCATATTAGATTTATTTTTAGTTGGTGAATTAGTTTCTCCAAATTGATAATAGAAGAGCCAGAAGGAAAGGCGCATGCTTCATTGGCCCTGCTTTTCCAAAAATTGGCATTCTTCCTTATCTCCTTTCCATTGTCTTTGGCCATCAACTCGGTTACAAGCTTAGCCACATCATCCCTTTTTACATCGTTGTCGATCTCCATTGCAACCCTCCATCTAGTGCAACTCAACCAACAATTTGGGAATTGGTCCGAAAAGAATGGCCAACAAATCATTGGTACTCCACTTGAAATACTCTCGATCATTGAATTCCATCCACAATGTGTCAAAAACCCACCTATAGACGGATGATTTAGAACTTGCTCTTGAGGGCACCATCCAGCCAACATCCCTCTATCACTTGTCGCTTTAAGAAACTCTGTTATAAGCTCATCTGACTCACCACTCACAAGCCCGGGTCGCATTATCCACAAGAATGAATGGTAACTATTAGCAAGTCCCCAACAAAACTCGGCTAGCTGTTGTGGTGTCATAACAACAATGCTACCAAAGTTCACGTAAACAACTGAGGATGGCGCTTTTAAGTCTAGCCATTTTAAGCATTCGGGCTCTTCTTTCCAAAGGTTTGACCCGATAGACGCTAGAGACTTATCATCAATGTGGTTCTCTAGTAAATGCAAAGGACCAATACCGTAGACAGGGGGAAACACCGAGGCAAGTGTGCCCAAAATGTCACGTTCTAGTTCATCAAACGTGTTGAAAATGATGCCGGAAGCAGTTTTAGCCTTCACGATTTGTGCATTTGTAAATTCGACCATGAATTCGTCACCAGGGTTTATATATCTAATAAAAGGGGGGATATGTTTTAAACTTATACCGTTCATATTCGGTATACAATCTACAATGGTATCCAAATAGCCATTTACCGCATAACTTGGATCTGTAAATTAAGAAGACAAGGAATAATAATTAAAAAAAAATACAAATTAGCACAAAATGGTTAGTTAACATCAAACCCTTGAACAAATATTATGCTTGAAATTATGATGATATAAAGTGATATGATGATATGAAGTCATATGGTTAGTTGATACCAAGTCATCATCAATAATGTCGTGCAGATAGTGACTGGATATAGATTTAATATTCTATCTTTATTTGACTCGATTAATATGTTTAGCAGCTAGCTTATTAGCTACATGCTTTTTTTATTTGTTCATATTCATAAATTCATCATTTTTCAAACTTCACGTTGGAGTGTTGGACCAATACGTATTTTTTAAATAAGATAAGAATCATTTAATTTATCAACTCGTAACACAATAGTTTAAAACCAGTGATCCACTTTTAAACGAAAGAAAATTCTTAACGAAGCCACAATCGCCTTATACATACGGTTAAACAAGGTGAAACGTTTGTTACCTTTTAAGGTTTAAGGCTTGACGACAAAAATTTCGATTTAGACATGGTTATATATGGACCTATGTACGTAACTATTATATTATATAACCTATTTAAAAAGTTTTTAGGTGAACAGTAACCATATTAGTGTTATTTATTTAGTGGTTAATGGTGTCATTTGTTTAGTGGCTACTCGTTAATGATTATGAAGAAGATATATATAAAAAAAATGGCATTCACTTAACAAAGTCAATATTAACATTCATGGCTTTATATGCCTACCTTCTTGAGGTTGTGGGTTCATTCCACTCATCAACATTTTTTCCTTTTAGTCTTGACTAAAATAATTTGTGAAAAGTAAACATATTGGTGTCATTTATTAAGTGGTTAATGATGTCATTTGTTTAGTAGCTATTGGCTAATGACTATGAAGAAGATATAAAAAAATGGCATTCACTTACAAAGTCAATATTAACATTAATGGCTTATATGCATACCTTATTGAGGTTGTGGGTTCATTCCACCCATCAACATTTTTTTTCTCTTAGTCTTGACTAAAATAATTTATTAGAACAAATGCAATCTTTGTTGGTTTTAATTTAAGTTTATAACAATGTTTCTTTCCATTATATCAATTACTTGGAGCATGAAACTATATTTACATTTATTAGTACAATGTAACTCTTTATTAAGACAATTTTGATTTAAGGGGTTAACATCTTTTTATCATAGTTCGTAAAATGCACAATAAAATTACAAAGTAACTACTTTTTAGTTTGTTATACCTAAAAATCCTCCTAACTATGAGATGCTGACATGTGAAAAAATTAGGGAGCAAAATTAGAAAAGAGAATTAATGGATAACATTTGTCACTTTTTTATCGTGTCCAGAGGATTTTGATGCTAACCTTTAGGAGGAATATTTATCATTTTCCATCTATTATACTATAAATTTTGGTACTAAAAATACACATTTTATAACTCAAATAGAAAAATACTAGATGAAGTCCTTAGGGTTTCATTTAACGTGCATAAAAAAGTTACTTTTTCATATCAAAAGCTCATCTCTGAATTTAATAGTAAATGCATAACTATTTAATGTACCTTAACAAAAGCTCTTAAGACAAGGTTGTAGATATCGGTTATCGATTTATTATCGGTCGACCCCCGATAAGTGATAAGTAGGATATATCGGGTACCCTAAATTGTAAAGGAATTTTTCTAAAATTTATATATATACTAACAATATATACAATGTGTAATGCAAATTGAAAAGTAAGACACTACAAAAGTAATTTATTGGTTTATTGCAACCGGAATATGAAGTAATAAAAAGTAATTACAAGTTTACAACTTGAAATTATAACAAAAAGGAAAATAAAGAAAGTATAGGATTAAGAAATTACTTAACTAATTACAACTCGAAATAAAGAATTGTTGAAGATGAACTCAAATAATAAATAATTAATTGATAATTAACTAAAAAAAAAGTAACAAACTTACTGGAGCATAAATAGCTGTTGCCAGAGGTGGATTGGCCAGCAGTGGATCCGCCGGCGACTAGAATCGTCGGAAATCACAGCCACAGGTAGGCCGGGGGTGGGGAATAGCGAGGTGGGGGTTTGGTGTGTGAGAGGCTGAAAGCAGTGAATGAGAATGGAAGCCAGAAACCCTAAAATATTATTTTAACCTTTTTTTTATTTTAATAAAAAAGTCAACTTTTTTTGTTGACCGAAAAGGACCGAAATGGCCAATATTGACCGAAATTTGACCAAAACGGTAACTGGACCCGATAACTCATTTTTCGTATCAGTGAAGGGCCGACATCCGATATATCACCGATATATCGGCCGAGATGGCCGATATTTGCAACACTACCTTAAGGTTTCGATTAGCAAAACCCATCATATCTGCTACACAACATAAAATTATCCTTACACTCAATCAATAACTAATCTAGCTCTTATAACATCTTCAATGTATAACTAACTCATCACTAATCCGGGAAAAACCCACCAAATCTCCAATATAAACAAAAAAATATGCATTCTTTTTCACTACTGCTTATCAGGATATATAATGAATTGTGTCACATATAACGAGTCAATAACGAGTTAACTAGCTATAGTGGTGTTAGGATTGTTATCAAAACAATAACAAGAGGATGATTGGTGCATAAGACAAAGGCATTGATTTAAAGTGGATAGCTTTCGACCATAAAATATGTGGAAGACTGGAAGGCAATAAATTAATTACTTATCAAATTTTAACTCGTCTACTACAACATAGAACTTTACAGCAAATTATTAATAAAACATCATTATTATTTATATATATATATATATATATATATATATATATCATCATTATTAAGGTTTTAAGCATACGATCGAGTGGTTGGAAATTGGAATTGTTCCTACACTACTGTACGGTCGATATTTGCCTATTTGGTACCAAGAGTTAATAATTAATCATAAGCACAAAATGATTTGATGATACAAATAATTATAATTAATTACCTTTTAGGGGCATCAAGCCCTTCTCCACAAGAGCAGGATATTGATCATAACAAACAAGAGCACCAGCTCCACCAGTCGAAAATATAAACTCGGGGATACCAAGTTTTTTAGCTACTTCAACAGTAAATCCCATAAGTAAATCCGAAATTATGCAAGTCACTGGAGAAAACGTACTACTTAAGTTGTCAATAAGGTCTTTAAATGGACCCGGACAAGTTTCTTGGGTATATTTACATATATCATACACATTTTGGGTAGCATCGGAATTTTCAGATTTTGGAACACCATCAGGAATGCTCTCGAACCGAAAAGTAGAGAGCCCGATGAGAGCGTCAGGGCCTCGTGATTTAAGAAGACGTTGGTGGTTGTATTCGGTATTGACAAAGGTGATTAGGAAGCCTTTGGAATGAAGAATTTTGGCTAGTTTTAGCATTGGGTTTATGTGTCCTTGTGCCGGGGCTGGTATGCACAAGGCGTGTGGCTTAGTTATTTCTTGTTTCGAATCCATGGATCGGAGTGCAACTTTTTTTTTTTTTTTGGACAAATGAAGTTAAAAGGGTACGAGGAATATGCCTACTGGTAATTCTATTGGCATAGATTTGGCAAGGAGCAAGGATGTGAGAGAAAAATATATGCGTGTGTATACTGATAAAAACCATTCAAGTTATTATTATTTTGTGATGTGATACATAATAGGATTGATATTATCTGGTAAGGTAAATTAAGTCAAACTTAGATGGTCAAATTTGTGTTTAGTTTCTTGTTGAATTTGTGAATCTTTAAGGGAACGTTAATAACCTTTAGGTCTACAAATACAACAATGATTATCCATATTTGCATACGGTTTTAAGCATGGTTGTTAAACTCTTACGAGTTGAGTCAATTTATACCAAAAACGAGTAGACTCATTAGGTGACTCGTTTTTGTCCAGACTCTTACGAGTCGCTCTGTAAACTTGGACCAAGTCACGAGTTGTAAACTTATAATTATTGTAGTTTGATACTATAGTTATATATCATATATTATACTTAAATTGCTACATTATTTTGATCTATGTAGTTTTGATTTTTTTTATTGCGAATTTGGAGATAAATTGTAAGTTTATGTCTCAAAACTATTGAATATGTAATATTTTGGTAAATTTATTAAGATAACGAACTTATATTTCCTTTTAAAGACGTCAAATATATATAATTATATTATATTATGTAATACTTAAAAATGTCTTGACTCTTACGAGTCGAGTCACGAGTCAAAAAATCATGTTTTCGAGTCGAGTCAAAAGTTACGAGTCGACAACTATGGTTTTAAGTTTCAAAGGTTTTTAAAATATAATTTATTGAAGAAGTATTTGATGTTAGGAAAATATATATTATGTCTAATTATTTAGAAACTAGTTATTGTAATGTTGGTTATAGAATTGCGCTTGAGTTTATTAACTAAATGATTATTTCAGGGACGCCAACGTGAAAGTGGTCCAATCTGAAAGTTGGACAGCTGATGCGTTTCAATTATTGAATATCATTTTATGATCGGTCAGTAACGGTGCACGGTCTAAATACGAAAGTAAATGAAACAAATGCGATTTTTTTATTTAACGGCAAACAAAATACCTTTATATTACTATTATATAGTATTAATGTAAAACAAATAAGACAAGATTTTGACCCTTAGATCATGGTTAGATTGATGCACGAAGATTCACGAAACAATTGATACACGATGATTTTCATGATGTACGGTGATTTTCAGTAAAGAAAAACTTATTGTTTTATTTGTTTTACTTTAATACTTGTTTTATTTTACCTAAAACCTATATATATATATATATATATATATATATATATGGATGAGATATTTTTATACCAACTCTTATTTTAGGACCAACTAAGACCATTGATTTTTGTACACCATCATCATCTACTACGATATATAAGACTTTTTTGTAAAAACACTAAAACTTTCCGGCGACGGGTCCACCAGAAAATCATGTGTACATGATTTTCTGGTGGGCCCGTCGCCGGAAAGTCTTAGTGTTTTTACAAAAAAGTCTTGTATATCGTAGTAGATGATGATGGTGGTGTGTAAGTTACGAAAATCAATGGTCCTTTTTTGGACTTTTTTTAGTTGGTCTCAAATTATCTTTCCCCTATATATATATATATATATATATATATATATAGGTTTTAGGTAAAATAAAACAAGTATTAAAGTAAAACAAATAAAACAATAGGTTTTCTTCAGTGATAATCACCGTGTATCATGAAAATTATCGTACATCAATTGCTCTATGAATCTTCGTGCATCAATTCAACCATGATCTAAGGGTCAAGATCTTGTTTTATTTGTTTTACTTTAATATCTGTTTTACAATACCCAACCCCTATATATATATATATATATATATATATATATACTAGCATATGCTAGTCCAAGAATTACACCAGTATATGTTAGAATATGATCACGTAAAATGAACGTATGTCCGGAAAGTATTTAAGCCTACGGGGTCACACCTCAACATGAATGTAATTATAATTAATTAATATATTAAATGTAATTTATTAATTAATTTGATCACGAAAAACTAACGATGGTCCATTAAAAGAGTTAAAAGTTAACGGTACTTAATTAACGGACTTAACGAAGGAGAGTTGTAATTAGGAAACAATTAGGAAAACCCCTCTAAAATGTTCTAGGGGGGGCCGGTCGATCTCAAGGAGAAGGGGGGGTTTTGAAAACCCAAAACTTTGTGAACAAGTTACTTAATCCTATAAATAGAGACCTAATATAATTGTTTTCTATACACAAATCATAAGGTTTTCTAAAACCCTAAAAATCTCTTCCTTTTCCCTTTCTCTTGGCTTCGGCCGATTCCACCAACACCAAAGGGTTTCGGGTTTTTGTTTGGTTCGAATTAAAGGGTTTAAACAAAGGGTTGTTCGATCGCGATCAAGTACTAACATACATACATTCCAACGTTGTGTGTGCAATCGTAGAGAGGTTTAATTCAAACCTTCTTATTAAGGTTTCTTGTTTTATTCTCTCCAATTTAAGGTACACGTTTTCTATCTTGGTTAATTAATTAACTACATAGATTTTATATTCCGCTGCGTGCTTTGTGATTTGATTTGATTTGATATTAGTTATATAACTCAACAGTGGTATCACGAGCCTACTATGTATGTTTTTGATTACCAATAAATCAAAATTTGAAGGGGGGTTATGGTTCTTGATTTTTAAATTTTCGGCTATATATATATATTTAAATTGATCTTGTAATTTAATTACATTATTTAAATAAGAAAAAGGTTTTATTTAATATATATATATATATAGTTCGAAATTTTTCCAGAAAAATAAAAAAAAATTGTTTTTTAGGGTTCCTAATCCAAGTTTTGATTAAATGCATATTTATGTGATAAATTGCATGTAAATATATATGTGTACCTTTATTTTTAATGGTTAAAAAGAAGTAAAAATCATGAATTTTTCATGCAAATCATTCATGATTCTTACTTAGATATATTGATATGAAATCTTGATCATTAGGGTTAATTATGCTAGATAATTGGATAATTAATTGTGTGACTATGTGAATTTTTCGTGTGATTTTTCTTCTTTGCGACAGTTCACTAAAAAATTCATATATTTTAATCCGTAATGAGTTAGAGGTCGCGCTTTGAACTGTAGATGCTCAACACATAGGGCTAAAACTTTGTAGTTCTGGTAGAAGTCTGAATCGGACCAGAAACAGGTCTAAATAGGTCGTGAAGCTACTGGAAATTTCCAGTGAGCAACTATGTGCTTATATGATAATTGATTGTTTTATATATGTTTAAGGCTTACGCAATCAAGGCAACTTGATGTATGTGGTCATCTTTTTTGAAGGGGAGCCGAATTGGACATAATTAAACCATAGTGACATGTTTAGGTGGTCTACCATAACTCGTTGCATGCTTAATAGTTTATTGTTTTGCATATTTATTATGATATATATTGTGATGCAAAATTGTTTTGAGAAAATATAAATAAACTTGACTAAGCAATATCGAAATAGAGATTTTTTAATAAAATTGGAGTCTTACAACCTTGAGATACACCGGCTCACCCATTTGAACAAACTCTAAGAGAGGTATAAGTCGGAGTGCGTTAGCCTTCTAAAAGAGCGGGTTTTTAATTGCGTCCATCGCAAACCTTTGCCCCTGCGCTTCTTTGTGCGTTCAAATGGAGCTACCGAGCTCTCTTATGTTGTTAAGACTATAAAAAAGATTTTATTAAATATTATGTTTAGAAGATATGCATGAATCTTCGAAACATAACTTTTTGATCACACGTCAAATTGAATGACCCAATAAACTTAAGTCATTTGCCATCCAATTTGTCAAGGACACATGTGGCTGTTGTTTTACTCACTGGTACACAGTGGTGAGATGACAGTTCCATGGCAAAACCCATTCACTGGTACACAGTGGTGGACAATTTTGCGCGTTCTTAGTTGGACGACTTAAAGTGAGTTAAGCGGTGAGACCTTGACCCGTGGCAAAAGATGGGACAAAACAGGACTACAAAGGATCACTTGATGAATCAACTGTCATACGTAGGTCCTATAATTACTAGGAATTTCACTTGTAATGCAATTACTAATCGTCACTTACCTTTTGAGTGCAATCATTTCTAGCAGATCAACTGATGAAATGGTTGCATGTCAGTTGGATCCTAGCCTTAATGAAATTAATTGTTTATTTTATAAACATTGGGTAATTAATTTCTTAAGGATTTATTATCGAAAATACCGATAACTGAACTTGAATCTGTTTTGTAAAAGGCAACAAATCCTTCACAAAACATACACCAATTGGCTTTCAGGTCGATGCTAGAAAGAGAAAACTTTCTGAACCCAATTTCAATAACTGTTTTGTCAATAGAGAATTGTTCTAAGAGTTGAAAAGAAAACTGATGTCATTAAAACTCAGATATCGCCATTCCTAATGCAAGTACCACTACTTTGTAGTTGGAAGCATAAAATACTCGGTACAATAGACATATTGAGGTTGCTTATTTGATGCTAGAAGCATGTCTCCTGAGCTTAAAAAAAGTAATTAGGATTGCAAAATCCGTGTGATATGATCAAATAACTCAAGTTTATGTACGGAAAACAAGTTGGAGTTGAATTACTTGAGTTAATTGAGTCACTCCATAACTTGAACACGAGTATGGGAAAACGGTAAGTGCTCATGTACTCAAGATGAAGAGTCACTTTGAGCAATTATGGAAAGGTTAAAACTATGCATTTCTTCTGCCGGTTTTTATGGGCATAAGAGACAATTACAAATTTGCATAGCATAGTTGGACTTCATATCAAGTTGATTGAGTATGAAGAAAACCTTTCAAGAAATCTGAGATACCCCAAGTTCTTATGATCAAGGGGGGAATGATTTAGAAAGCAAAACAACCGTAAAGCTAAAGGCAAGAACTTAGGTAAGAGAAAACAAAGTGTTTAGTCTCAAAACCTTAAAAGACCCTTTGGAAAAAGGAGCATACGGCTAAAGACCAGTCTTGTCATCACTATGCTAAGGTGAGACACTGGAAGAGGAATTGTCCTAAGTATCTAGCTGAGTTGAACAAGAAGAAGAAGCAAGTTGGTTTAACCAGTTATTCAAGTATCTTCTTAACTGAATTATAAGTGTTGATGAGATTCTTTAAACACTTCCATGTGAAGATATCTTACAAATCAAATGATGAATCATTTGATAAATGCGTGTCTTCAGCATTATCATTAGCAAGAAACTCATTAAAAGTCTTCAATGTGAAGAGATCTTACAAATCAAATGATGAATCGTTTGATACATGTGTGTCTTTTGAATTACCGTTAGCAAGCTAAGCATTGAAAAACTTCAACGTGAAGGGATCTTACAATCATTCATTTGACAAAATGCATGTCTTGTGTTTTCGGCAATATGACAAGAATACCTTTTCCGCATAAAATCGGAGAGGGCTAAGGAACTACTTGGACTAATACATATCGATGTATGTAGCCCTTTTAGACATATGTCAAGGAAAAATTCTAGCTACTTCATTATTCTATGAATAATTTCAGTCGTTATGGTTATGTTTACTTGCTTAAACATAAACATGAAGTCTTTGAAACATTCAAAGAGTTTAAAAATGAAGTAGAAGATCAACTCGGTAAAACCATCAAGATTCTTCGTTCGGATCGAGGTGGTGAATACTTAAGCCAAGAGTTTAAGGATTATCTTAAAGCATGTGGAATTGTCCAACAGCTTACTCCTCCATATACTCCTCAGCATAATGAAGTGTCTGAAAGGAGAAATCGAACCTTGCTAGACATGGTAAGATCAATGATGACCCGTACAACTCTCCCATTTTCGTTTTGGGATTATGCTCTAGAGACTGTTGTACGCATTCTCAATATGGTTCCAACCAAGAAGGTTGACAAGACGCCGTATGAATTATGGCATGGAGATGTCCTTAATTTGACGTACTTAAGAGTCTAGGGATGTGAGGCACTTGTGAAGCGCGATACGCCTGCCAAACTTGAACCCAGAACTACTAAGTGCATCATTGTCGGATACTCTAAGGAAACGATGGATTACGACTTCTATGATCCCGCCAAAAACACTATTTGTGTTGCTCGATATTCTGAATTCTTTGAAAAGAAGTTAGTTCACAAGAATAGTGGGAGGGTTGTAGAACTTGATGAGACTCAAGAGGAAGATGTGTCACCTTCTGAAACTCCTAGCAATCATCAACTTGGGGGGGGGGGAATGTTCAAAGTGATGAACCTCAAGTCGATGATAATGAAGCGATTCCACTTCGTAGGTCCGAAAGACTATGTCTGATGGTAGAAAAAGACGTTGTTGGAGATCTCAATGATCCTCCGAATTTCAAAGCTGCATTATCAGATCCGGAATCTGACAAATGGCTTGAAGCTACAAAGGTGGAAATAAAATCTATGAAAGACAATCAAGTCTGGAGCTTAGTTGATCTTCCACAAAATGCTCAAACTGTTGGGTGTAGGTGGATCTTCAAAAAGAAGACGGACATGGATGAAAATGTACACACCTATAAAGCTCGTCTCGTGGTGAAAGGTTATACTCAATGTTTCGGTGTTGATTATGATGAAACCTTTCTCAGGTTGCGAACATTAGAGCTATTAGGATTCTCTTAGCCATAGCAGCGTACTATGACTTTGAGATATGACAAATGGATGTTAAGACTGCCTTCTTAAATGGTTAATTGGATGAAGAACTCTATATGGATCAACCTGAAGGTTTTATTGATCCAAAACATCCCAACAAGTATGCAAGCTTCAAAGGTCCATTTATGGACTAAAGCAAACATCAAGAAGTTGGAACAAGCGGTTTGATGAAAAAATCAAAAAGTTTGGTTTTGTTCAAAACCCCGATGAGCCATGTGTATATCGCAAAGCTAGTGGGAGTAATGTTACTTTCCTTGTCTTGTATGTTGATGACATATTGACCATAGGAAAACACATTCCAATGTTGCAAGATGTTAAATCCCATCTTGGAAAGTGTTTTGCCATGAAAGATTTAGGAGAAATAGCATTTATTCTTGGAATCAAGATCTACCGAGATAAATCAAAGCGGTTGTTTAGATTAAGTCAAAGTGCTTATATTGATAAGATCTTGAAGCATTTCAAGATTGAGAATTCTGAGTGTAGTTTCGTTCCCATGCAAGAAAGACTTAATTTATCTAGCAAGAACAGTGCTTCTACACCTAATGAGGTGGAGCGTATGCGAAAAATCCCATATGCTTCGGCTATGGAATCTATTATGTATACGGTAAGATGCACTAGACCTGATATTGCGTTCGCGCAAAATATAGTTAGCCACTATCAGCAAAATCCTGGATAGGATCATTGAATTGTTGTAAAGAATATTCTTAAGTACATGTGTGCTACTAAATAATTATTCTTGGTGTATGGTTGAAATCCCGATCAAAAATTCAAATGGTAATAGAATTTGTGATGTTGGATTTCAGACTGATAAATATGATTCAAAATATCAGTCGGGATACGTCTTCATTATTTAAATGAAGGCACGGTGGAATGCTATGAGCTAAAAACCACAGTTGTCGTGTGTACAACAAAGTCTGAGTACATTGCCGCCTCAGATGCCGCGATGGAAGCAGTCTGGATAAGGAAGTTCATTAGCGGGCTAAACGTGATCCCCTCAAATGACTTACCCACTGATATGTGCTGTGATAATACTGGTACATTAATCATTGTCAATGAACCCGGAGTTCAGAAAGGTGCCAGACATTATGCTAGACGATATCACTATGTTCGTGAGCAGATCGAACTAGGGGAAATCAAATTACTCAAAGTTCACACAGATTTTAACTTAGCTGATCCTTTCACAAAAGCTTTGTCTAGGCCCAAGCTTGAAAGGCATGCCGAGGGCATAGGACTTAAATTAGCTAGTTATTTCATGTAAATCTGTTGTTTCGGTATTTGGATAAGGGATGTTAAACAATTTATATTTTCTATAATGAAATAAAGTACTTGATATGTTTGATTTTATTTAATATTAAATTGTGTCCTATATTTGCATGTTTAATCCTTGAATATTTTATTTAATATTTTAATATTTTATCAAAAATATTCTAAATTGTCCATTGTCGATTAATTATATGGGAATATAATTAAATTAAGACAAATCTGAGTGATTGGTTATATTCTTGGAATATATAATGGATGGTCCCACCAAACTCACATGATATCCATAGTTGATGCATATCGGACTACCCCACTAACGAATTATCACTTTATGGATCGACGTCATTAAGTGAAATTCATAAATGGTTACTTTTATTGATCCTTTGACTTGAGAAGCAAGTAGGTCAGCATGTATGAATCGCACTTATTAGATATAGTTCTAACTCTCCTGAATAAGGGAGTACATAAAGGGCTATTTTCAGAAAGTGTCGTAAAGTATGATGACTGACACATGTGGTCAATACTATAACAACCGTCTTAGAAATGTTCTTAATAAGTTCTTTGAAACGTACTTTCGCCACTAGAACGGCTAGACAGTTCAAATTATCTAAGTTCTTGACGTACTTTAGACCTAAATTATGTGCTTATATGAAGGTCAATTTGATCTTAAATCTTGATTTATATGATGAGTTCATGGCTAAGTACAATGAAATATTAAAGTTCGGTTCATAAATGTTCATGTTCATAAAAGTTCTAGATCAAAATGTTCGCAAATGGTCCTTGCATTTATTGAGTTCATTTAATATGGGAAAGGTATATAAAGAAAATGATGAGAAACCTAAAGAGGAACAACCATATTTCATCTCCTTCTTCTTTCTTCTTTCTCACTCTAAAAACACATAATGCAGCCTCTTTTACACACACACAAAATTCATCTTTTGATTTTGTGTTGTTAAACCAAAATCATTTGTACTTTTAGCATCCTTGTGATAATCAAAACATATTTCCGGAATCAAATTTCAAGTAACAACAACAAATTATGAGTTTTTGATCAAATTAAAAGTGTACTTTTTCAAGTTTATGTTCTTGATGATTTGGTCCAATTTTGATATGAAATCGTGTTAATGATTAATGGGTTTGTGTCTAAATGTGTTTAATAACATTTATGTGAACAAATTTGGGTCATAACATGCTTTAATTTACAAAACCCATTTTTGAAAGTTAAGGAAAACTTGTTCTTGATGTGCCACACCTTGTTCATGTTATAGATGGTCTTGAAATCGTTAAAAGTGTTAATGGTTAATGTTATTGTGCATATATGTACTAGTTCTATGTTCTAACAAGTCCCGGAATCGATCTAGATCTTCGTGCAATGTTTTGTTCTTGTTCCAGCCCATTTTGGGCAGTGGGACGGCCTTGAGATGGGACGATCTTGTTCCAAGATCGTCCTAGGTTGCTATCTTGGCTCTTGTTCTTGTTCATTCGATCTTGTGTGGTGTTGTGATGTTGTTGGTACGTTAAATGGGTAACTAATCCTTTGGATTGGTTTAGCTCAAACAGTTGTTCTTGAAATGATCTCGTACTTGTTCATTGTTCTTGGGTACCTAGGACGATCCTGAGTGGTCTACTAAGACGATCTTGTTCCTGTCCTTTAGGACGATCTTGTTCAATGTACTTAAAACGATCTTGAACCTTTGTTCCCTTAAAACGATCTTGAAGTGCAACCAGGACGATCTTGACCTCTTGTCAGCTAAAACGATCTTGCTAGGGTCTAATGGGACGATCTTGTGTCAGCTAGGACGATCTGGTGCCTCTGAAACCCTAGGATGATTCTGATCAAAACATGAGACGATCTTGAGTACTTCCAAACCCTAGAACGACTTTGTGCATTCATTAAACAACTTGAACTTGTTCTATAACACACCACACTTGATCCTTAATCATCAAAGCAGTTCATAACATCATTATCATTCGATGAAACACATTAAAGGCTACTTAATAACATCAAGCTAGTTCATGAGTCGATCTAAAACAACGTACAAAGTACAAACCCTAATTGAGTACACATAAGACATGTTCTATCTTGATTACTAAAGTACGAATTCTATGAACAACTAAATCAAGTTCTTAAGGCTAAAGTTCACTATTAAAGACATGTGCAACTCATTAACACGATAAGTACTTATGTGTGAGTTCAAAGACGTTCAGTTCAAGTCCAGTTCATGTACTTAAAGTTCAATTAAACTCTTTTGAGTCAAAACGTTCAAAGATCTTCAAAGGACCAAATCATCAGTTCATCAAGGACATTTCAGTGATTAATTAATCACATGAACTAATATATGTACTTATCTATGATCAATATGTACTTAGGCTTTCATCAAGACGTGCTTGGATTGAGATAGATATAACTTATCTATCTTTGTGCTTGTTCTCTGTGCTAATACTACTTGTGCTTGTACCAGATCACTGTGAGTTCACTAATCCCCCTTTCGTACATTTTGTTCAAGTTCTTTATCGGGGACTGAAAAGCATGAAAACTATTTTCGAACTTGTACATATGTTCTTGAACTATTTTACGAACCATATTATGAGCTTGATCTTGAACTACTTATGAAATGATCCTTAAACTATTTGGAAGAGTATTTAAGTCTTGAATGGGCAGGATCTTAAATACATTTATACTACTGTACTTGATCTTTATTATGTTCTAGTTCGTACATGTACTTGTTCAGTTCTTGTTCACTACTATCAATTCATATCCCACAATTCAGGGAATGAACCGTAGGTAATTATGGACAGCGCTGTTTAGGGTAGGCCCACCCTCATTCTCCACAGTTCAGGAGGATGCATATTACTTGTTCTTGTTCATGTCATTGTTCTGACATGGATCTTATTTGACGTACTTGAGCTATATGAGCACATTACTACATTACAGTTCAGTTCTGGCCAATCGGGTTAGCAGTGACAACTTATATCTAAAGTTCATCATATGTTCTTGTTCTGTTTACATTATTATAAAGTACATACGTTCAAAGTGCAGATCTTGACCTAGTTCATATCATTATAAAGTACTTAAGTTCAAAGTGCAGATCTTGATCTAGTTCTTATTATTATTACAAAGTACTTTGTTCCAACGTACAAAACTTATGATCTTGTTCTTATTATACATATATACGTATATGTAAACTAAACGTACTTTATGTGAATCTCACCAACTACTTTTGTAGTTGACCTTTTGAATTTACATGCTTTTCAGGCTAGGCTAAGTAGATCTTGTTAGCATAGGAGTTTTCCTTTCTAAGCTCATCCTTTTGGCGATTGTTCAAGCGTATAAGTTCAGGAGCTATGAAGTCCTTCCTTGCTACTTCAATTCAAGTTCTGTTCTTAAAAGACAATTGTTCTGTCTTCCAGATATTGACTATTCTAAGTTCATTTATGTTCTGTAATAACAATCGTACTTCTGTTCTTTGTTAACGTTAATGGCTGTGTTGGAACTTGTACTATGTGCAATTGTTCTTATCTGTGCATCCCGTATATTCCGCTTTAGCGGGGTGTTACAAATACAGGATTTGTTCCTTCAATTTAAAAGTTGAAGCATGATACCATTGGCGCCCTCATTTGACTAATTAAGATGTTTGCATGGTCGTGCCCAAATAAATCCAGATAGTTCTCGATTATATTTGGTAATCATTAATTAGTTATTGAATGAGAAACATAATCGTTAAATTATGAAATGACCTTGATCCATATTCATATTTAACAAGGTATCTGAACAAAGGGATAATAAATGCCTCAACCATTTAAATATACTTTAAAAAACTATACTTAAATTTTTTCGGGAGCATTGGCGTGTTGCTAGACACTAACCAATGTTATTACCTTCATTCATTACGAGCTCAAGTGGGAGCTGTTAGAATATGATCACGTAAAACGAACGTATGTCCGGAGAGTATTTAAGCCTACGGGGTCACATCTCAAAATGAATGTAATTATAATTAATTAATATATTAAATGTAATTTATTAATTAATTTGATCACGAAAAACTAACGATGGTCCGTTAAAAGAGTTAAAAGTTAACGGTACTTAATTAACGGACTTAACGAAGGAGAGTTGTAATTAGGAAACAATTAGGAAAACCCCTCTAGAATGTTCTAGGGGGGCCGGTCAATCTCAAGGAGAAGGGCGGGTTTTGAAAACCCAAAACTTTGTAAACAAGTTACCTAATCCTATAAATAGAGACCTAAATCTAATTGTTTTCTACACACAAATCATAAGGTTTTCTAAAACCCTAAAAATCTCTTCCTTCTCCCTCTCTCTTGGCTTCAGCCGATTCCACCAACACCAAAGGGTTTCGGGTTTTTGTTTGGTTCGAATTAAAGGGTTTAAACAAAGGGTTGTTCGTTCGTGATCAAGTACTAGCATACATACATTCCAACGTTGTGTATGCAATCGTAGAGAGGTTTAATTCAAACCTTCTTATTAAAGTTTCTTGCTTTATTCTCTCCACTTTAAGGTACACGTTTTCTATCTTGGTTAATTAATTAACTACATAGATTTTATATTCCGCTACGTGCTTTGTAATTTGATTTGATAATAGTTATATAACCCAACAGTATATACATTTACAGTTGCATATAGCAATTGACACCAGATCGATTACTGGGTAATGCTAGTTAAATCAAAGATTTTTCATTGTTCCAATAATAAAGACCTCAATTTACCTCTGCTTTTGACCCATAAGGCCTCTCCCAAAGGGCTCGTCGACGGCCTCTTCGACCGCCCGTCGACGAGGAAGCTATTGGTAGGCGGTAGCAATCCGTCGACCGGCCATTCCATCCATTCAGTTTGTTGCATCGATGAACATTGACGAAGGGGAGTGGGGGAAAACGCCAAAACAAAAATAAACAATTTTTTTTCAAATTTTAAAATGTAACGGTTAGTTTTTTTTATTATTATTTTTTTAATCCTTCTTCTATATATACTATCTTTCACAATCCATTATTTATTTTCAATCTTTATATAAACTCAAACCATTCCATACATCATTCATCAAACCATTCCTCAAACCATTCCATAAAACCAATCCATAACCATTCCATTTCAAAATGCCGAGAAAAATGTGGACTGAATCCAAAAATCGTTTGTTGTCGATGTGTTGGATATGAAAGTGTCAAATGCCTCTTCAAAACGAAACCAATAGGTCCATTTGGACCGACATATGTGAAAGGTTCAGCACGAACACAACTGAAGTCCAAGGACAAAATCTCAACTAATAGGTCATTTCAACAAAATTTGCAATGAATGTAAGCAGTTTGAGGCAATCTATACGAGGTTGAAGGCATAGGGGACCTTATCGGATGAGTTGGTTTATGCAACGGTGCATCAAGAGTACCGGGAGAATTATGGGAAGGGCTTCATATACGAGCGGTGTTTGAGGGAGCTTATCACGGTTGCCTACTTTTAATTAAGTTTGTTTTCGTATTTTAATTAAGTATGTTCTATGTATTATAATGCCTACTTTGTAATTCAATAAAAAAATAGACAATTATTCATAATTTTAAAGCATTACAATGTTATTAAAACACAAACACGCAACATTAAAATGACGAGAATTACGAGTCCTAAACATCACAAACTTATTAAAACACCAAGAATTATGAGACCTAAATATTAAAACCACGAGTCAATAAAAGCGAGAATCATCGGAATCAAAGGAACTGTCACCATCGTTGCGGTGGAAGTGTTCATAATTGTTATCTTCATTTGATCCTTTAAGAGGGTCTTCATTTGCGTATTCCTCCCCGGGGTCAGTGACGTAACCATCGGGCCGGAGTCCAACATTATGGTAGTCGATATTGCCTTTCCAAAACTCTGCATGCTCAAGCGTGCTCGTCAAAGTTGCAACTGCACCCCTTAGTTGGGCAACGGTGTCATCCAACTAAGATACCTTCTATTGCAGGTATGTCACATACCTTAGCTCCATGCCAGTACACTGTCTCCTCGACAAGCTGAGAAAGCGTCCAATTTCGGCCATGTGAGCCGCCTTTTGTTGGTTAATGTTGTTAATCACAGCCCCCACGTCTGTTCGATTTTTGTCCTCGTCAATCATGTGAGCTTGCATAGAGTCTTTGGCCTCGGTTATAGTCATGGATGGCCTGAAGTGTGGATTCATTTGGGTGTTTGAATGTATGTTTTAGTGTAAGAAGAAGTGAAAATGAATTATTGTGGGTTGAGGTGTGGAATGGTAGTGTATATATAGTGGTTTTACAAAAACTAGCCGTTAGGGGCTATTTTTGCCATATTTCAAAAGTTGAAATTTAAATATGTTGCCACATTTGAATTTATTTTATTTTAAATATAATCTTTATTAATATTTGGGTTAATAAAATTAAAAATAAATAAAAGTTTTGGAAGAGATGTAGAAGATGGGTTATTGGGAGTGAGTGTAAAAGAGGTGAATGAAAAGAAAGAAAAGCTGATATGGCAGTGTGAAAGACGTGTGAAAAATGCCCTTATTGGGAGAGGCCTAATAAGCTCAACACTTTGGTTGGCTTGATCACATGTCCTACTATTAGTATTTTTGTTATTGAAAACTTATATATTTATATATTTAGAAGCACCAAACTTATATATCTAGATATTTACAATGATGGTCAGCCCATCTGGTCAAAAACATTCTCGGTTTTATCTAAGGTTTTGAGTTCGATCCCTATAAATGACAAATCTTTGGGATTTTTTTCTCCGAATACTTGTAACGACTCATGACCAACATCTCGTTGTCTAGGACACGTGCAAAGTTTCACCATTATACGACGAAGTTTTTCTGATATCATATCCCAACTTAATGTTAAGAAAAAATAAAAAATAAATAAAAGAAACTTGTCATTTTCAATCGATGTCTTATGGCTCAAAAATGCCATTATGAGGATTATAAAAATGACGTTCAAATGAAGCACGACACTCTCTGTCTTTATCTCTTTTGTTTTCATATGGGATTCTAACTTTCAACTTGTCGACTTTCAATGTTTACATTAAAAGCCAGTCATATCATACTTTGGATTACGCTTTTGTTTTGACCAAGTTCTACGTTCATAGATCAAATGTAAGGGTGTGATTTTATTAGCTCCATTAATACATTGTGAAATTTGAACTCGATTTGATTTAGAAACTTAAGATTTGACGTCTTTCAAGCTCAACGGAAGATTTAAGTTACGTTCTCAAGTTTAAAATTAGAATAAAAGAAACATTAAAAGTTATGCTATCCCATAATTAAAGGTTATAAAATATGAGTGTTTTCTGGATGGAAATATAGTTCTTGCTCATTAAAAAAAATGTATGTTTGTATAATTGTATAGCGGTCTGCCTGACTACTGCCTCCTGACAGCCTGAGTGCCTGTCCACTTTGCTGTTTGATATTTGATTATTTGGGCGTTTACATGGGCCAAAGTTTAAACCCATATAGCCATATGTTTTGACTGTTTGAGTCCACTATATGATGACGAGTTTTTAAACTTTAAAGACACTTAAAATCTTAATCTTTTATTATACTAAAACACAATTGTTTTAATAACATATTAACCAATCATATCTCTCGATTTCTTTAAATTCTCAATTTTGACTTTTATTGACTTTTAATTATATAAAAAATAATAAATGTCGATCATCTATCGAATTGGAGATAACTATTCCATTAATAATATATCATAAAAATATAAATATCTAATTTAATATATTTAATATTATTATAAACACTATAAATGTCAACCATCTATATTATACTTTTTACACTTTTTTTTAACACTTTGTAACCTCACTAAATACTTAACTTATAATTATTATATTTTATAAATTTCATGGTAATTTTGTTATAGGTTCTCACCATTTAATTAAGTATTAAATTTTCAACATACCATTTATATGTTTTTCCATAAACTATTAAATCTAAATATTAACTTATATTTTTTGGTTTAAATTGAAAAGTATCTTAAGATGGTAATAAGCAAAAAATGTCAGATAAAAAAAATATAGACAAATGTTAAAAAAAAAAAATACAAAAGATGAAATACAATATACCCATTTAAATTTTTATTATTACATTCTTTTAATTTCATTTTATCTATATTTTTTATATTTAAGTTTACATATTTAACAAGGCAACTTATCTTGAATATGTTATAAACAACTCGTGTATTTGACACGGGCTTAAATCTAGTATATATTATAATATAGTTGAGCTAATGACTTATTAACCAATTAAATTGTTCAATTTCATCAAATTGAGTTTCACTTATGTCATCATTTAATTTAACTATCTATTAAAATTCCTAATAATCATTATCCAAATATATTAATAAATTACTTTTTAAATTAATTTATAGAAAAAATCTCATTAATTTACATTTTTTTGTTTTCCATCAATACTTTACGCTTTTTAACCATGAATACTTAATTTATATTTATTTTTAGTCATCAACTTGAGAAGATTTTTTAAAAATTTTAATCATTTAATTAATTAAAAAGATTCCAACATATGAAATTTTGTCTAGAAAAAATTATTTCAAAACCTAATGACTTAACAAAATATATTATTATATTAATATTTGTAGAAAAAGTCTCATTAGCTTACGCCTTTTTGTTTTAAAAAGCATGATTTACAACAAAGAGATACTTGAATACTATATCCAAATCAATATGAACTTCATTCAATATTAATTATGTTTCTCAATTAAAAAAATACAAAATTTTCTCCCTTTTTATATATTAGTTTTGCGCATTAATGTTTAAAGTTACAATTGTCACTTAAATCAAGAGTCTTAATTGTTATCAAAGAATATGAAAACATATCTAATTGTTATCGAATTATCATAGAACATGTGATTGAAAATAAACCTATTCATGTTATGGGCTCGCATCATGATCAAATACATATACTTGAATGTCAAGTACAGGATCACAAGTAAGTATATATATTTTAATACTTAATTATCTTTTAAAGTAATATCACATTATAAGTACAATTGGTTTTAAAAAATTCTATAATAGAGAAATTATTGTAGCATGTGGCCATGTGCCTTGTGAAATGACTACGGCAAACGGTTCCATCAATATGTCTCAGCTAATAATGACAGTGAGGAACATGTGATTATTGTACTACAACTTGCAAAGTATAACACTTGGAACCGTATATCTTTAAAATTACAAGCTATTATGATTTAAATGTATGAAGATCTAATATTGATAATATCGTAAATCCCGTGTTCAGTGTTAGACACGGGTCTAAAATCTAGTATAAAACTATTACGTGATACATACACTTAGAATATAAATTTATAAGCACGCAAAACTATTACGTTATAAAAACACTTAAAATATAAAATACAGAATATTTGGCAACAGGCTAGACATAAAATTTTCTTTGTTTAACCAAAGATTTTTAGGCTAATCAATATTCGCTCCATGCGTAAACAACTTTATAAATATGTGCGAACTGTATATGTGTGAAATATCTGTATTTCTAATCTATATAAAAGATAAAAAGAATATATGAGTTTAATTTAAAGTCTCAAAGGCCGAATGAAGCTCCATATTGCAAACACTTCACTTCGATCTCTATGTTTAGAACCATTGCATTGCGTACTAAAAAGTATTTTCTTGTTTTTTAATGTTAGAGCAGTAAAATAAGTCTTCTAATGAATTTTTATTACACCTCATGTTTCCAATAACTAAAATTTACCCACAAGCTTTACTTCCAACGAAAAATTAAAGCTTCCAAATACTTTTTCCCTTGACAACTTTTGTCTTGATTACAAGGTCTTCCAATAAGTGATTTTCCCCGATACTAAATAAGCTATTATGATATATTTTTTATTTTATTTTTTGATTAAATTACTAATCTGTAAACAATTAAGCTTCCATTGGGATATAATATAACGTGACGTATGAAAATATTTGTTTGTACAAAAATTGTAACAGGACACATATCTATAACCGTGACATCTCCTACTTTAGGAAATTTAGCATTTTTTATACCCAAAATACTTTTATTTCTTAATCTTAATTCTCCTATACACTTAATCTATACTTTTATACTATCTACCAATCTATATATAACAAGGTCTTACATTCATTCCTAAACAAGTAGTAACCTTTAGATGAATTTTATCGTTGATTTAGAACCCTTAGATCATATTTAATTATTTCATCTTTATTAATGACAATATTAATACTTATATTTTATATGAATAGACAAAATAACACCTTTATATTATGAACCATAAATAATTATAATAATACATGTATACCTAAACATTCCATACTAAATCGTTACTTATTTATGACTATAGTTCGTATTACTAAATCTATATTTGCTAACATTGGTATCTCATGAGTTAATACTCCTTAATTGATTTATTTTCTTATTCCATTAATTGATGATAATATATTTATCCATTAATAGATGATAACATATCTATCGAGTCGAATAATATACATATACATATATATATATATATATATATATATATATAAGTTAACAATGAAATACATGCGCGCATAAAATGAAAATACGGTGAAACACTTAAAAACATCATTTTGATGTTTTAAAAGTTCATAAAACTAACATAGTGTATAATTAATTATCATTATTTAAGTGTTTAGCAACACATTGATAAATAAGTGATACCATTAGGTGAGTTTCAAATAATGGATTTTAACCCCAAGATTAATTGACGATGTCATAAATCAATTTCATTAGAAATCTTTCGAAAAAGTTATGATGGTTAACCAATGTGTCATTAGGGACATCCTGTCGTTAACCCTTTTATTTCTAAATGTATTTTAGAGTATTACATTCTTTATATGATTTTTAAATTAGTAAAATAATTTGTATTGAAATTCGTATAAGTTTAAGCACAAATATAACGAGACTTTAAGACATCTAGATTCTAATGACAAAATTGAATAATATATAAGTACATGATTAAAAACAACATTTAAAAAAAATTACAATACACCAATTAATTTTATGTCCTTATAGATTATATGAGTAAAATTTACTTTTTATAGCTAATTAAAAATTACTAACAAAAACACATTTTTTTATTAGAGAAATATATTAACCTATCCATCAAAAGATAATTGTTTGATTTGTATTTTAGTTTGTTGTAAATTAAGAAAATACATTCAACGTGAGTTGAGAGTTGTGTTTGATCCTTAAGTATGTCTAGTCATACGGGTATTAAACGAATATATTTGACTGGCATCAAAAATCTTACCTAGAGGTCATGTTTGAGATTTAATGTGGTTCCAGAAAGATATAATGTCCTTTTTTACCTTTTTTTTCAAACTAGACGAATACCCATTCAATTGTAGTGGTGTAGGTGGCGGCGGCGACTTGTAGTGGCAACGGTGGCGAGTAAGATAGATAATTGATATAAAATAACTCATGTGATTTAAGAAATTAATTAAGGTAATTTAGTAGATAAAATATGTATGTTATAAATGTTTTAAGAGATTAAAGATTTAAATATAGAATACCTAATTTGTATTATAAGGAAGTATAGATAAAAGAGATAATATATTTTTATTGGGTAATTATATTATTAACTCTAAATAAACATGTTTTATTTATGTTTGACCTTACATTGTCATTATATAACAAACATATCCTACAAATTATATACAGATAAAACCTATTTTTAGGTAGTATATCATCATTATATAATGATATAGCATACATAACCCACTAACATCTTCGATACAAAATAATTTCTAATTATAATATTATCAAATTTCAAGATATCTTATCTATACATACAAATTATATTAATAAAAAATATTAATATGGTTATCTCGCGTATTACGCGGGAAGATAATCTAGTTTAATAAATAAAACAACCCTCTCTTTAAAAGTAATGGAGGTTTTATATAAAATATCATTAATGATTAAATTACAATACCAGTCATTTATTTAAAATATCTCCATTAACCTTTTACATCAATTATCTACATCACTCGACGCCGTATCTACCACCAACAATCACCCCACCACCATATCATTATCGCCACAACAATCGCCACATTCTGCGGGTACCGTGCTAGCGTCACATGAAAAGTTTAACCGAGTATCTCCCATATGTAGCATGTGTACAACACATATGACATGTCAAGTGAAGCGATAAAGCATCATTACATTTTGTGACACTATCTTTTTTACATAATGAAAAGTTAAAACAATATGATCGAACCGATACTCACTATATGGGCCAACTGTATTGTCATTTACATTAAATGTTGGAGAAAGACTAATACCACTATCTTTTTTGCCATCAAAAACAGATAGTGACTCATTACCATACTAGATGAGTTGATGTCTTTTCATGCATCTTCATTATTATTTCCGAATACATTTTCGCTATATGTTAAATTCAAACAAGAGTAAAAAAAAAAATGGTTGAAAAATAGAACGATATATAAAAATTATGTACGTGTTAACTAATATGTAATAAGCCAATTTTGGGGTTATCTTGTACCTAGTGAACGATATATAAATACATAGAACGATATATAAAAAAAATACTTGTTCGATCATTTAATCCCCACGGGTGTATATATAAATATTTTGGGGTAGTTTAGAGTATTAGTAAAAATAATGTAACGTTTAGCAGTTAATAAAAAAACAACACTAACATATGATAAATTTTATGTGTGTACATGTGTATGTATTCAAAGGTGAATTATAGCTAGAAAACGTAATAATATTTCAAGAAATTATAGGTTTATAAATATAAATAGTGTTTTCGTTTCCACCCCCAAATGAGCAAAGAGCAATAATAAGCCACATGCATATGGTTTTTAGTTAAACATGCTTTAGATGCTAAATAGGATGGAAGAGAGAAAATGCTCTAGTTAATCAAACACATCACATGTCCAATTGGAAGGACATGAGGCAAAGGCACCTTGTGAGTATTATAGGTGTTGTGGACCTTGTGATGGTCCTCTTAATGTCACATTTACAAGAAACATATCCAATGAATATTTAATTGTAATCACTTTTATGTATTCTAAATCATTTGGTATCAAAATATGGTTTTTAGAAGACGTACAGTAGTCAATAGACAATACTAATAAAACCGGCTGTTTTCCACTAAATGCTTGGAATTTATAAATGTCTTAAGAAAGTTCAATTATATTTGACCAAGTGGCAATGTGTCATGGTTCTAAGCCTAATATCTCAGGGTCAATGGTTGTATGTCCACTTAATAATAGTAATAATATATTGTCAATGGCATTAGGTCAAACTATGAATAAAATTGACTACATAGTGGAAACTGGAAAGGGAATTAGAATATAATGGGACGACTGTAATATAGTAATATTGGAGCATATGGTATTTAAACATGAAGTTTATATAATATATGATTAGGTAATGAAGCATTAGAGAGATGGAATCCTATGTTCCAACATGTCTATTAACAATAACAAATTTTCAGTCATTATAAAAAAAATGAAGTTAATGGAAATTAATTTGGGAGCGTAAGTGTAGATTTTATATTTAAAAGAGCAAATTATGGTCATTATATGTTAAGATAAATTAATTGGTTAAATTGGTTAATTAAAAGCACATTATCTCTCAAAAACAAATTATATATAAAGATTTATATACCACCCCATAACAATAGGGAATACTATAAATCACACACATATTGTGTTCATTACTTCATATACATTTAGGTTCCGTATGTATGCATCTTATCTAAAACTATCTTATAAAACATTTATCCTCTCCAAATCTTTTAGAGAAGAACTTTACAAAAACCCAAATTACCCCCTCTTATATTCATTTACTTAAATACCTTTATCTAATATACCTATAATACTCTTAATAAAATTATTAAAACATACATCCACACTACCACTTTTACATTAATCACTTTTAGATTGTTAACCACACGGCCACTGTCACCCTTCGATGCCACCACCACCCGTCGCCGCCAACAACCGTTGTTGCCACCATCACACCGTCGCATCACGCGGGCATTTGTCTATCTTATATATTATTTATATATACAATTATACATCCATACCAATAAACGTCTTATTTCATTGTTTCTTACATTACTACTATAAACTGCCACAATCGAATTGAAACTATTCCAACGTACTATGCTCATACGACATAAGTATTTCAAATTTTATTTTACACTAGAAAAAAAGAGAGAGTTTTACCGTAATTAGGAGAGACTTTTACTCCTATAAAGTGCTTTAAGGGGTGTCAACTGCCAAGTGTATACCCAATCTGCTCATTTAGTTATAATATAGATTACTATCCATTTGATAGGACTAAAAAACTTGTAGTCATAGAGCATAAATTTACGATAAAATAAAAATAGAAAAATTAATACCTATAATAATAATATTTTTTTTTACCGATACCGTAAGAGGAGAAAACTAACTCATACGCATCAAAGACACAAATTTTAATATATGTGATCAAGATTCGGACCTTATACCTATTCTACAACCAGAAGACTTCTATCAATGTAGTATTGTACCATTTGATGGTTAATAATAATAATAATAATAATAATAATGATAATAATAATAATAATATAAGTTGGCATGTTTATGATAATAAATAAAAAGATTAATATTTAAGAGTTATCAATTAATTAGTTAAAATAAAATAGAGAATATATATTTTTACCTTTTTGGCACTGTTTTTTGATCCAAATGTATTTGTAATAACTTTTCTTTTATTTAACTAAAGGTTCATAAATGAACCTAACTATGTGTAGATACTAGCTAATCCCCGCATATTATGTGGGTAACTAAATAAAATTTGATGTTAAAATTACATTTTGTTTAAAAGTCATAATATATAAACACATTTGTTATATTAAAAATCTAATGATAAATTGATTATTCAATTCTCATACTTCTAACTCCGAAATAGTATAACAATAATAAATTTTAATCTACAAATTTGTTTTCAATTTCAATATCAACCCTTTTGGTAATACTTAACATTTCACTTAAGTTACAATGACATCGAAAGAAAAAAAAATAGTTATATAATTTAAAAAAGATACTATGAAAAATTTAATTAATTATATGAGTTTTGGTTTTTAGTTTCTATTTCTCCTAAATAATTAAGTAAAATAAAAATTTTCCATATACTAAAATTATTTTAAAATCATTATATCTTGAAATAAGTTTGAAATTGTTTTGTTTTGTCTATTTTTTTGGATGATGTCATAAAAACATTAAAATAATATATTAACATGTTATGAAAAATTCTTTTTAAAAAAATATCATCATCACAATCTTTTTTTATTAATATAAGAGATTTAGTTTTTTTAATAAAAAAAAACCTTTTGCTAGACAAACCTTCTTAGCAACGAACTAAAGACATTTAATAGCAAAATTACACATTTAATAGCTACATTTTATCCCTTTTTGTCATTTTCAGTATTTATTTTGCAGAAAAGTGTATTTCATCAAAAAGTACAACATAGGATTTATAATTTGTCCAATCTGACGGTTATATATCAACGGGCAAGAGTGTGACAAATAAATAGACCACCACATTTTTTAAGTATCAATGGATGAGGGTGAAATTATAAGATGGAAGAAGTTTGAGGGGCAAAATGAAATGTTGCAGATTGACCCTAATAGTGATGAATATGAACTATAGTGAACTAGACAGATGCTCGCGCGATACGGCGATGATTACGGTAGAAAAGATGGTATGGTGATGTGCGAAATTTAGTTTTAAAATTTATAAACAAGAAATACCGATTAACTGATTACTATACACTCTCGGGCAGTGTATCCGTTCGTTTGTAATATAGTTTAAGGATAAGTCCAGGTCGAATCCACAGGAAATGTATACGAAATAAGCGAGTTTTAAGTAGTTCAAAATACTTAGGTTTTATGACACTCGTCAATTTGATTTTGAAAAATTAGATTAAAACTAAAACAAAAACTAAATTAACTTGAAAAGATTTATCAGAAACAATCATATTAAAAGATCATTTACTTCGACTCCATGATATACCAAATTCAGTTTGCACTTTAATTGAAAGACCAATTCATATATGACGACTTATAATCGAGAACCAAATAAAGACTCACTCCGTACCCGTCAAGTTCGTTACTTTATTTTAATTCTCTTAATTAACTAGATCGATTACTTAAGACCGGTACCCCAAGACGCCTTTTACAACTTCACTACTTAACAAATTGTTTTGATTATTAAGATAACAATTATGGCTTTTGATTGTACCCAACCATTACACCCCGTTAATTCTTATTATCAAATGATTCCCTTATATCGTTGTCACACCCCACCTTAGGCGGAATCGTAGGATATGACGAAAAAATATAGCAATAGCACATGGAACTTGTAATAGAGTTATACTAAATGAAATCCAAATAAATGTAATTCCCACAAGCGGAATAAGTTTAGGCAACACGCCTCAAATACCAAAAGATATAACAAATAGCAAATAGAGTTCAATGATTAAATGCAACTAGGAGTCCATGAAGGATCTCTTTATTAGTCTTCCTAAAGTCCTTATGCTCAATCTCCTTAAGCGTTGTTATTACCTGAAAATGAATGCTCGAAAATGTCAACATAATGTTAGTGAGTTCGTAGGTTTATAGGAATACAAATGAATTCGCTGTGCATGATAAATGAGGTTTGGACAATAGTGTAAATATAAACATGTAGCAGCCTGTATGCAATCCAAATACTGATCAATGCCATCATAGTTATCCAACAACACAATCCCCATCACTCCTGCCAACAACTCAATCACATCACTTGCCAACAACTCAACCACACACTGTAATACCAACAACTACCAGCTGGAGTATATAGTTGGTTGATAGATTTCAAATAGTCTTCAATAGATATCAACAGACATCTATTGCATCATAGAATCAACACAAACAAGCTAGCATACACATTTCATAATTACACGTATTTGTCCAAGAAAACAAACAAGTTTTGGCACAACTAGCAAAGAAATGAAAAGTGTTTTGAGCATCATTTTCCCCCAAATAAATAAAATAAAAAGGGGTCACGAAACTCACCTCAACAAGCAAGTAATTATGCAAAGTCCAACAAGGTCGGTAGAATCTACACAACGTATATATGAACAAGTTACAATTATGGACATGGTCAAGAACCGTCCATTGTAACCCGTATTTGATGGTATATATATATGTGGCTACTTTGAAAATATTCCCAACTGATTTGTCATATATTATTAAGTTACAAGTCACTAGAGTATTTGTTTTAATGATCTATGATTTAATTCTACAAGCTCTTATTCACTGAAATTTTTGGTAATTTTATCTAATTTTTATTAGGATGAGACGAACAATTCAAGTTTTCAAATCTTAACTACTGTAACCTTAGAGTGTTATAAACTTACATGAATTTTTACTTAGTTTATTTCGCACGTTAACTATTTTTAAAAATTCCATAATCACAGACTAGTCAGAAAATTCACTGTTTGCGCGCAGAAAAGTTTTATAAAAGTTAAGGGCTTTCGAAGCTTCAAAAAAAATCCAAATTTTTACTGTACACTCTTAACATCTTAAAAATGTTTCTGTAAAAAAAATAACCTTCCAGTTCATAAAATCGACTAAGATATGACTATTTGAATTCGACCTAAAATCGACTAAAACTCAGCTTTGCGCAGTTTTGTTATAAAATTTGTTTGACAACCTTAAACTTCATATTTTGACACGAAATCAATTCCACCAAAAAGTAGACTTCCTGAAATTAATTTTAGACACCAAAAACGTGACTTAACCATCTTCCATAACCAAGATACGACCTTTCAAAGTTAACAAACCGAATCTGTCCAGATTCTGAAATAACCCAAACTTACTGTTTTAAAGACTACTACAACGAATATTCATATATAAACTTTCAAATCTTTCCAACACCTATTTACATCTGTTATTATGATTTTCATTCCTTCATAATTGAATTTCTCTAATTACATTAATTATTATGCTACAATAAATACGTAAACTTTTAACATTAATATGATTTATACTTCAATCTTTTGTTTTAACCTAAAAAAAACCCTTTCATTCATTATTATAAATTTTTCATAATATATATTCATCAAATAGGCTACTTATAATAAAAGATCAATAAAATAAAAAAAATATAGTTATATATATAAAAAGAAAAGATAAGTAATTTACCCCAAAATTGATGATCACTCCTTAAATACCTTGACAAATATAAAATATTATACATAAGGATTTTATTATTAATTGTAATTTAAATCAAAAATTCATAAGAATTATAATTAATCTTACCAATACTTAGCTTTGACAATGATGATTAAGATTTGTTCTTGTGGTGTTGTTTGGTTCCACGGCAGGAGAAAAAAAAAAAACAAGAATGGGCTATAATTTTGTTCAGGGTAATTAATTTATACTCATGGATAAGTGTTTAAGTGTTTTGTTTTATTTGGTATAATTTAGCTAAGAGTTCTAATGGGATTTAAATTCCCTTTTTGCTTCTAATCGAACCACTAACCAGGAGGTTATCCTCCTACATATTTTGATGTATATAAATCTTAGATAAGATTTAGTTTTGATGTTGTAGTTTAATATTTATTAATATTATTATCATTATTATTATTATTAGTTCACTACATATAATTATTGAAATTTACTTTAATGATTATAGACTTTAACTCACTAAGTAAAGTATAGAGATTGATCAATGTCTCGAAATGAATATGACATATAACTATATGTCTAGATATCAATGAGAATAACTATAACCGTCTATGTTTAAACTATTGGAATTCAAGTAATAGGAGTCACATATTAGAATGATCACAACGTCTCTACGTTTTTTTTATACTATATAGGCACATTGACTAGTCAAGAAATTAGGAATTCAAGTTAGAGACTATTATAAACTATTGGTTTTGGTGACAGGTGTCACAATCGTACCGGTCACAGAAGCAATTACTTATACCTAAGCAATCAAAATATCTCTTACTCAACCCTAGTTACCACTGAGATTAAGCAAGATCTACCCGAAATCAGAAGATAAATGATAAAGAATTAATAAGCTAAGATCACAACATAACGTTAATTTAAATCGTCTTGAATAATATAAATCATGCAACTATCATTCAATAATATCACTTCATCTCAGTAGACGATGAGGGATTTACCTACTCATAGTCAAAAACAGAACACAAAAAGTAATTGAAAAGAGAAACATAGTGTACCAATGAGTTTGATCTAACTAGAAAGCAAAGAAAACGTAATCGAAAGCCTTGGATCTCACGAACAACTCCTTAGCCTTTAAGGACGTAAAAGCTGCTGCAAAACCCTAGAAAATAACCCTAACTTCGTAAATAAGTGATTAGATGTCGAATGGTAGGGTTTTGGTCTTCTATTTATAGGGTTTAGGAAAGTCTTCATTCTGCCGACCTAATCTATGCGTCGCAGGGGATTTTCATGCGCCGCATAGAATGACTTTTTTGAAAATTTGATGCCCGATATGCGCCGCATGGAATTCCCATGCGCCGCATAGAATTGTCCAGTAGCTACTGCCTCGAAATCCTTCATTCTGAGCGCCGCATACAGCATCCATGCGCCGCATAAACCTTAAGAATCTTCAAAACTTGTATTTTCCGTCTCGTCTTCACACGAACTCATCCTCGAACCTCCTAAATGCATCCAAAAGTCGTATAAAATCTATTTCTAACCAATTTGCACTCCTGGAACATGAAATCACAAAAACACTATGAAAGTATCGAATATTCGTGCATTCAACTCTAAAAACGGCTTATTAACGATGTGGAAATATGTATAACTATAAACTCATCATATGGCGACGACGGCAGTGACGGCGACGATGTGCAACGGTGATGGTGGCGTGGTAGTGAATGTAAATTGATTGATGTAAGAGGGTTAATATAGTTATTTAAGGGTTGGAGGATCTATGCTGTAAGTTACTTCATTAAGGGTATTATAATTATATAGGTGAAGATATTTAAAGGGTGCTCCTACTTACAAACCGGCAACTGTTCATTTACACACTGCTCATACGAACCGTTTTATATAGTAATCCCCGTTTTGGTGATGAAAACGCCCCGTATGAAGTAAAACGGGGTAAAAACAATGTGTAAATAGTGCAATAATTGCACTAACATGTCAGAGAATGACACATCATAATCAACAAAATGGTGTATATGATTTTAAACGGGAGTTTCATATAAAAACAAAAGATAAGTAATTTTTATATACAAATGAATCAAATACATAAACTTCCCCTGTATTTTCAGGGAATTATTACTTACCATCCCTTTTTGTTAAGATTTTGTATTATTCATCCTTACTATACTAAAAGTGTAACACAACCGTCACCCCTTTTGACTCCGTATAATTCTCCATCAATAGGTGTCTTGTATTATCCATATGCTGTAAAACGGGGTATTTTAATTAGTTGAAAACCTTATTATAATTTATTTTTTTAACAAAAGTTATAATAACATTGTATAAGCTAATAATACGATGAAATCAAAATTTAGTTTTTTCACTCTAATCTTCTTTATAATGTACGAAATCGTTGATATGAGTGTGTAGATGATACAAAGCTTTTTATTAGTTTTTTTTTAAATTTTAATAATTGTAAAGTACTTGATATGGTAACATAAAAATCTCTTTCTAATCTCACGGTATAAGATATTAACCTCTTGATAATCTCATGTATTAACTGATACGTTTATTATATAAGTTTATTATAAGTTTTTTAAAAAAAACTTATAATTGTAAAGTACTTGATGTTAACATAAAAATCTCTTTCTAATCTCATGGTATAAGATATTAACCTCTTGATAATTCCCTGTATTAACTGATATGTTTGACATTATGAATGTATACCTTAAATGAATTTTGTCGCATTTCACATTTTCACCATAGGAAATAACTTGTTAACACGATTATTTTCCAAACACAAAAACACAGCCATGAATAATAAACCAAACACATATTAGATGGACCATTAAAACACAAAATATCACATAATACACATCATTATAGTTCCTAGCCATTAAAACATAAAATATTACATAATACACACATCGCCATAGTTCCTAGCCATTAAAACATAAAATATCACATAATAAACACATCGTTAAAGTTCCGAAAAAGTACGCATAACACATCATAATATATCACAATAATAGTCCTAAAAAGTACGCATAACATCAAATACATTGCAATCCATGATCAGGACTCTCCGGTGGGGTAGCAAAATCAGGACTCAATGGAGCAGTAGTCTCAAAACCCGCTGGTGAAGCAACAGGCTCAAAACCTGGTAGAGCTGAAGGAGTCGATGGATCACTAAGAGTACTCACACTAGTTGAAGACTGAGGTAGAACAATATGACCAGGACTCGGAGGTGGAGCAGTAGCAGTCGCAGGTGGAGCATCATAAGCAGGATAAATAAATGGAGTAATAGGAGGAGTAAATCCCGATGGTAGAGCAACAGAAACAGGCATATCTGGGGGAGGAGTGGGACCAACAGTATGTGATGGAGTAGCAGTAGCACGAGCACTTGGAGGTGGTATCATCGGGTATGGACCATCTGGCCCCGGGGTCAGCAAACGACACATCCAACGTATACGAGTATGTGTCGTGGTCATCATCTACTCAAGACTAGCCACAACGTGCTCCAGACTCCTGACATGAGATGCTAGATGCTGAAGCTCACGTGGGGTGTCGTCAGGGAGCTGGGCAACCTGATAGCAACGTCGCGGGCGATATGGTGGTGGGGGGTCCACCTGATGGTCGACATCCTTATCATGCTGAAGCCTCACAGGCACCTGCTCAATCCGTACTCCTGGAAATGGTAGTGGCATGATCAACGACTCTGGTCCCTGCCACGGTTGTGTGCTCTACTCACACATCAACCGGGCGGCGGCTTTAGGCCTAGACTTCCGGAGGATCTTCATCGCATACATAAAACATCCCATTTTATGTAAGACGAGCACATACAACCCATTTAGCCCATCAGATATCAAACGATGTGGATCTTTTGAATCTACATACATATATCCATATATACATACAAACGACTCACATGAGATATCAAACGATATGTATCTTTTGAATTTACATACATATATCCATATATACATACACACGACTCACTTAAGATATGAAACGAGTATGTAGGCCCATTCAATTGAAAGAGAAGCACATATAATCCATTTGACCCGTTTCTACAAATGATGAATATAATGTGGCCCACTAGGCCCATTTGAGTGAAAGACGAGCGCATACAACCCATTTGGCCCATGAGATATCAAATGAGTGTGAAGGCCCACTAGGCCCAATAGGTCCATTTGAGGGAAAGACGTGCATATACAACCTATTTGACCCATTTATACAAATGATGAACATAATTTGGCCCATAAAGCCCATTTGAGAAGCATATTGACCCGTAGCATATCAAATTTATATGATTTTTTTTTATAGAAAATGTTACTTTTTGTGTCGTTTTATATAATATGGACTAGCAACCATAAAATACTCTCCGTTTTATAATATACGGATAATTATGGGACACCTATTGATTTGCTTTTTATGTCATTTATTTAATACAGACCGTATTATATTAGCCAGGTAAAATACTCTCCGTTTTATAGTATATGGATATTTATAGGACATCTATTGATGGGGTTAACGTCGGGATGGTAAGTGATTGATATTGCAAAATATTAAGAAAGAGAGACCATAAGTGATAAATAGTGAAAACGCATGGACACCTTTTGTTTTCTACTCCTTTTTTTGTTAGTAAATATCAAATATCCACCATTTTAAATACGTGACAGTCCGTATTACTTTTATAATATATCATGAATGACATGTCAGTCAGTGCAATCATTGCGCCGTATTTTTTACCCCGTTTTACTTCATACGGGGTGTTTTCAACACTAAAACGGGGAGTACTACATAAAATAGGGCACATAAAATGGGGCGTACGAGCGTTGTGTAAATAAACAGTTGCTGGTGTTTATATAGATTTTCCATATTTAAATTAGTAAATAAAGAAGAAGTGTAATATGATCATTTAAAAGTTTTAATTACTTAAAAGGGATGACAGTTTGCTTTATATAGTATTATAGATTTGCAATTCTACATTGAATTAAGATTTATTATAAATACAATGTTACATTGAATTAAAAATGGATAATAAAGTTGCCAATGCACTTTTAGCAAATTAATCAACCATTAGTTATTTTTTTAACATTCAATTGACTTTCAAAGAATATCAGACCATACAATAAACTTACCTAACACAACACCCTGATTGGCTAAAATTTCAGAAGTTGTTAAACAACCCACATACTTCTTCCTTAACAGAGTCAAAACCAAAACTTATGAGAAAAACCAAATATGCATCTGACATTTGAACAAACTTCATTTGCTTGCCAACCATTAGGGCTAGTTGCAAACGAGGCTTGGTGTTTAATGAATTAAATTCGTGACAATCGCTAATGAGATTATCTATCAGAAACTCATTAATAAAGCACTTGTAATGTCCTTGTTATCCACTCATCGTCTGTTCGTTATTGCTCTGATAACGAGCCAACACTGACTCGTTATTGGCTTGTTATGAGGTCATTCATTATTCTGATAACAAGTGAAAGTAAAATATGCTTTTAGTTTTTATTATGGAATTGGTGGGTTGCAAACTAGTGATTAGTTATGTATTGAGATATTGCAAGAATTTGGTTATTGGTTAATGATGGGAGTTGATTTTGTGATGTGATACTGACGAGAGTTGCACATTATAACCCCTAGTGATGGATTTTTGAATCTTGGACATCTTGGCATTATACACTTAGCACAATTTTAGTTGATATCAAAAGCATTTCTAATACCAAAAGTATATTGAATTTTAAGTGTTTAATCTGTTAATCAATGAAAAGTAGTCATACGTATGAGTATACTGTGTTTCTGCATTGTTCTTTGTATTTTTATTTATCATAGAACAAAGAAAGAAATTAACATATATTGAAACTTTTAAACACTTGTCTTGCTCAAATCAATATTGCTTTTTTCGTTGTTAAAAGTTTGTTTAATTACATGTTTGTTAGTATATAATCACGTAAAATGAACGTACGTCCGAAAATCATTTAAGCCTACGGGGTCACACGAAATGACACGGTAACTCTATATTATTAATTAAGATATTAAAGTAATATATTAATTAGTTTGATCACAAAATCATTAATTTAAATAAGTTAAAGGGTTAATTGTATTTAATTTAATTAGAAGGAGGTTTAATTGTGAAATAAGATAATTAGGGTTGGACTCTAATTAGACTAAAGGGGGGTCGGTTTTGAAGGCTCATTAGAGGCCTTAATTTGACTTGGTCACCAAGTCATTATGCCCTAATATCTCCCTATAAATAGAGGCTTAAATTTAAGGGTTTATTCATTCAATTCATACATTAATTCTCTCCTCTCTTCTCACTCTCTTGGCTTCGGCCGAACCCCAAAGAAAAAGGGTTTTCGGGTTTTTGGTTGGTTCGATTATTAGGGATAAAAACAAAGGGTTGTTCGGTTCGTGATCGGAGTACTAGCATACAATATAAGAGGTGTCTAGTGTGCGATCGTAGAGAGATTTACTTCAAATCCTTTTAAAGTTCTTCACTTTATCATCTACGTTAAAAGGTATTCCTTAATCCTATTTCAAGGTTAATTATTTGATTACATAGTTTTGTTTGCTTCCGTTGCGTACTCGTGAATAATGATATTTAGTTGTATATTCCAATGTTAACGATTCAAGACTAACAGTGAAGCCATGAAGTTAAAATCTATATTATTCAAAACATGAGAATAAAAATATATAAATAGATACATGAAGGATAAAGTATTTATACATATAAACTAGCACGTTACTCGCGCAATGAGCGATGTTCGTGACGGTGAGAGTGTGTTGATAATTAAGGGACGACTGTTGGTGGTAGAAGCGGTGTCGAGTGGTGTAGATAGTTGATGTAAAAGTAATTGCTGTAAATGGTTAATGGATTTATTTTGAAAGATAAATGACTAATAGTGTAATATAATCATTAAGAGTATTTTAGACATTTTTACCCATATAATTTTCAACATGAGGACTATTTTTTCTTTATAAAATAATATAGATAAAAGTTAAAAATAATCAAAATGCATTGTATTCACACATATAGTTTATAAAATAGCTATATTCATATTCAATTATTTATACATATGTTATGTGTATTTAGGGTTCATGAAGGTAATATAGTGATTTATCGTTTATATATATAAATTTACCCATTATATATATATAAATTCTATACATTTTATTGTATCTATCATTTTAATATATATATATATAGATATATATATTTGAATTTAGAATTGACCGCTAACTCATGTGATCACCTCCACTTATAGGAGGCGACTCAAATTATTTAGGCTATCCTAAGTGGAGCGGAATTGCCCGACGATTCACCGGATTTTTCCCCCGAGTCGCTGCCCACACCATTCCTCCTAGGCGATCCACGAAATGAGCGATACACGCATATCGCTTGAAATGTTGTTGACCGGCTCCACTTTTCAAAATTTTGTACCGTTGCAAATGTTTAGAACGACTACTTTTTTTTTTTTTACTTCTAACTTTAACATATATATAAATTACACCCTTTTCACCTCCTTTTACCACTTTCACTCCAATTCTTACACTCAAAAACTACTTCACTTCAAAAAAACCACAACAAAATGAATCTCAACAACAACCCAAATAATCAACAACGTCCCTTAATCGACTTTAACGATCCAAACATAATAAACAACGCGGATTTCATCCACCTAATTCGACAAATGAACGTAATCAACAAAACGCCTTTCAACCACCTAGTCAATCTATGCCACAAATGGGTTTTGGTAATTGGAACGTGCCACAAGACAACTACGGTTTTCGGTCAGTTCAACACTTTGATCCTCAACAACTTGCTCCAACCCCACCACGTTCTCCCGATGTCGAGTACGTTCAAGAAACGCAATATGAAGTTGAGTTTGAAGCCGAAGAGGGCGGTTCAAGACAACAAAAAAGGCGTCCACACAAAAAGAAAGCGGCGCATGAACCACGAACGAGAACACCGACTATTTCGTGGTCACCACCCGAGGAAATGAATCTATGTAAAGCTTGGCTTGAGGTTACCGAAGACCCACGTGAAGGTATTAAATTTCGGCCTCTTTTTTGAATTATTTAACTTTGGATTTTTTTTATGGGGTTTTGGCCCGTTTAACATTTTATTGGTTTTTTGTAGCAAATTTTCAAAGGGAAAGGACATATTGGACTCGAATTATGGATTTGTTGCTCAAGCTAGAAAAGACACTCGTGAGTTATCGTGATGCCGATGGGGTGGTGCTAAAAGGAGAAAAATGCGTCCACAAATTCGAAATTTCAACCAAATCTACACTCGACTCACCAATGCAACTAACTATCAAACCGGTGCAAATGATGTCGATGTTGTGAAAAGCGCACTAGCCGAGTACAGTTGAACTTATCTCAAGGCATTTGGGTTTTTGGATATTTGGAAGAAACTTCGGTATAGTTCCAAGTTTCACTATGTTGTTGACTTTAAGTGTATATATATATATATATATATATACTTTTCGTAGTTAGATTAAGTTAATATATATGTATATATTTTCCGTACTTAGATTAACTTAATATATATACACACCTTTGATAACAACTTATACTTTATATATAGGTTCGGATGCTCGTGTTAATATCGACCTTAATTCATTGGAGGATGATGATGTAACAACCGTCACCTGAGCGTTCGTATGACTGTACCTTTCCGTTTGAATAAGGTTAGTAACCGTCAAACATAAGTCTAAAGACGTGAGTTTTTTATGGATTAAAGTATGATTAAGACATGTCATTTTATTGTATACTAGTGTTTTAGACTTTTTAATACTTGGTGCGAATGTTTGAGGAAGACTAGCTGTTTAATAGAAATGCCTAAATAAATACTTAAAATACTTTCGTGAGTCAAATATGGTCATGTGACTAGTCGTTGTGTTCGTAATTCAAAAATATATCATAAAATATGGTCAAATCATTTCTATGACATTCGATGTTCGTCCGGTAAGCAAAAATGACTAAAACTGTCAGGCGTTCCGTTAGTCTGACGGATCTCCCCTCCCTTGGCTCTCCCTATAAATAGAAGACCAAGACTTATGCCTTTTCTTCTTTGTGTGGTCGTTCATAAACACACACATACACAAGGTTTTCTTTCAAAAAAATTCTAGCAAGGTTTTCTATTGATTTTTGGTTCCAAACGCGTGTAAATCAATCAAGGCTTCAATCTTCGATCAAGAAACAAGTGAATATTATCATTTTCTTCATCAAAAACTTGTGTAAGTTCTGTTCTTAGCCTATTCAATTCGTTTTTTTATATGTATATATATGTTTGATTTTCGGTTCTTATCAGAAGCTAAGCGAATCATGTCTTTGATTATTGTTTGTGCATCTTTTGGTTACATTTGTGTGTAAGAAATGAAATTGAACCTTGATTAAGGTTTGATTCGACTCATTATGCACTTATGTAATCAGTTTTGTGAAACTACAAATTGAAGATATCTTTTACTTGGCTAAAAGACTCAAAAACTAGTCGATTTCGTATCCTAGATCAAGATTTGTGCAATTGTCAATCACATTATGTATGAAATCGGTCAAACATCACCCTTTTTGTTCTGAGTTTTGTAACTTTTGTGCATCCAAGATCCATGGGTATGAATTGGCTAGCCATAATCTACGTCGTTTTAACAAAAATCGCATCGAAATCGTCGTTTTTGCTCAAAATGCGTCCAAATCCGACCCCGAACAGGTCTAGCTCGACCTCTACCTGGTCTAGCTCGACTTAGGCAGGTCTAGCTCGACCTAAACCAAGTCTAGGTCGACCTCTGCTGGTCTAGGTCAACCTCTCATAGGTTTTGTCGCTTAAACGTCTCGTAAAGTTACTAGTTTGACCCGAAATAACTTGTTTTAACTCTTGGACCCTTAAGTATTGGGAAGAACTCATTTTGACCTCTGTCCAGGTCGAACTAGACCTGCCATGGTAGAGTTCAACCACTTTCCAACTCATATAGTCGATTTCATTAGCCTTTCGCGTCCATACGCGCTTAATCGGTTCTTAAACTTGACTAGTTTTCTCAAAAGGTGTAGTTGGTCCAATTGGCTAACGTATGATTAAAAGATTTTAAAATAACATATTTGGGCTGTAGTTGGTCGAGTTGAACCATTAGGTTGAGTTCAACCTCTACTCGTTTCAGTTTCGTAAGCTTTTCGGTTAAAATCTCCGGTTTTCGTCTAGTTTTGATTAAATTTGAGTAAAACTTATTTTGGGCTAGAAAATGATTTCAAATCAAGTTTTATTGATAAAATAATTTATTTTGAACTTAAGAAAGGACATTGGTGTCAAATCTAGACTCTTGTTCGGTTTATTCGAGTCTTGTCAAACGCCGTTTTAAAAGTTAAATAAAGACATATGGACTTAAAGACATTTCTAACAGGCTAAGACTTAAGACCAAAGACTTTCATTGTGACTTATCATGTATTATTGATAGTTTTTTATTGTCGTGGACTTTGATTGTGCTTGTCGTGCTCGTTCGTTATACTTTCATAACACTTTTCAGGTGAGTTTCGTAGCCCCTCTTTTAACATGTTTTGGGGTGGAAAGTATACTTGTTCTTTTTAAACAGTTTTGTCGATTTCTGTTTATGTTCAATATTGAGCCTGTACGTATAGAGTTACTTATGCCATTTGACGTGCTTCTGTCTTGTTGTATGTGCGTGATTATGTGTTTTTTATTGTGCTATATGACGTGCTTATTTGACGTGCTTTTGTGTGTATGGTGACTTGAGACTTTAGACTAAGGCAGGTACCGTAAGGCCGGGCTTTGAGACATTAAGACTTATGGCGTAACTCTGCTCGTTATATATTGAACTATTACTTGTTTAGATTTAAAAGAATCGACAAAAGACTTATTTCTTTGACTAAGACTTTTGACATAAAACCTACAAACTTACCAACCTTTGTGTTGACACGTTTTAGTATACTTTTCAGGTACTCAGGCTAATCAGGAATAAAGACTGCTATGCTAGACTTGGACTTCGGAGATTAGTGCTCCTTTAGTTATTGTCAGACTTTAAGGCTACATGCCTTGGACTATTTCTTTTATGGACATGTTTGTAATAAGCTATCCTAGCATTGTTATGACTTTTAACTCATGTTTTGGGAATATATCTATTATATTCTATTTCATTTCGTAGTATCTATGTAATTCCATGTCATGTTGTACTTTTCATGACACCTCATATTTCCGCCTACGGTGGGGTGTTACAGATGACCCGTTGTTTGAAGAAAGGGTTAATGGTAGAAACACGGCTAGGAAAGCCACGCAAGCGGGTTCATCGGGTTCGGGAGGCAAAGGGAAGGGAAAGGCTAGGTATAATGAGACTTTTGACCATTTATCGGTCAAATTGGAGGGTTTTATGGACATAAGCAAAGAACGCGTTGGTATGGGTAAGGAGAAAATCGAGTTGAGTAAGATGAAAATAAAGGCGAAGGAAAGTACGATTAAGCTTGCCGAGCTACGAGTGTTGACCTACCGACTACAGTCATCTTGGAAAACCCAAACGCCCGATCACGAAGGCGCAAGAAGATATATGTAGTTTTATTTATGTTTTAGTGTTGCTCGTTTTATGTTTTTAATTAGTGTATCTTGTTTTAGTATAACTTTTTTTTTATTTATGTTTTAGTGTAACTTCTTTTTAACTTTAGAAAAGTTCTAGTGTTTTAATATTAATGCATTTTTATTTAGTTTTATGAAAATATAACTTTTATTAAAGTTTAGGTACCAAAAGTGTAACTTTTTTTAATTTCAAATCAAACACAAAAAAATAAAAAAAATCAATCATTAATATACCCCACCTGCAATTCCACTCCCCTTCTTTTTTCCAGGTAACCCCAATAAATCAGGATGTCACATGGCGCCACTTGATGAAAGTATCCCAATCTCTAGTAATACCACTCCAGATAGCCTTAGAGGTCTAAAACGAAACATTATAATGAGGCCTTCACTAAAAGTTATTGATATTTTACAAAAGTTATTTTTCCTTTTTTTTTCCTTCCTTTTTCATATGTAAGATATTTTTATTAAAACTCTATAATCAGTTTGGGATTGATAATTCATTCTCAAATATTTCCACTGTCCATCCATTTAATCTTTATTTGTAAATTATTAGTCACATTGCCCATAATTTTAGCTTTGAAGAGCTTTTTTTCATGTATTTATGATAATAGTTTAGGTTAGTGTTATTATGTGTTTTAACCTTTATTTTCTTTTAAATTGATTTTACACATATTTCACATATATTTAAACATGTTCTCATTTTAGTTGATACATAATTTCAGGGTTATCATTATTTCAAGTTTGTAGTGATTATCACATTTCTATATTTGTATAAATTTTGAGGCCTTTTAAAATATGAGGACTAAATACTTTACTTTAGTTGCCTTCCCCTCAAGTCACTACTGACTTATATAGGAGGAAACTCATTATAGCCTTATAGGTGTGAGATATACTCTTGCTCTACATGAAACCCTAACTTTTTATTTATCATATCGGATGTCTAAATCTATGACCTTCTCGGTATTTAAGTCACTTGGTAGTTGGTACCTTAATTCAATCATTTGGACGCAAGGTCATTAGTAATTCAAACTCTTCATGACCTTTCCTTAATTTAAAAAGCTGGCTCTAGCAAATTTCACAAGTTCACTTCTAGAACAAGTTTGATTAGACGATGATTGATGGACAATTGCGCTAATCATCGTTATTGTATCTAAAAGTCTATTTCAAACATCATAGTTCCATATCTCATGTAAGGAAGCCGACTATCTTGGACTTCTCAATAAATATTTGTCTTTCACCAACAATTTAAAAGAAGGCTATCATGTGTGGCGCGCTCGTGTTAATTAAATATTTTACAAAGAAAAAAAAAATACTATATATATTTTTTGGCATTTTCTGTATATGTGTATTTAACTTCAAATAATCTTTTACTTTAATTTCACAAATATTACAGTAGAATTGTGGGCATCACATCATTTGTTGGCGCTTGTTTGAATATGTTCTCTGCCATATTTCTATGACAAATGGATCAATTTTTTTTTTTTTCCTTTCGATATAGAATAGAATGTACTCCGATACTCGTATTACATATGGAGTGTTAAGAGCTACAAAGGCATTAAGGCAACACTTAGAGATCGAGGCTCATTACGATCGACAATCTTAAGGGTATTTTTAATACAACATAATTTATTCATCTACAACAAACGTACAAATTATAATATACAGACTACAACTAAATGATGCAGGTATTGTTGTAGTAATATTATTTCTCTTATATATTAAAATAAAACCTTTAATTCAAATTTAGTATTATAATAAAACATTTTTCCTTGACAATGAATGTAGTATTATAATTGTTGTTCAAAAGTATGTAAATATTTATTTAGATGTTAATAGCTTTCAGATATTAAAAGTTCTTTAATACAAAAAATATTGAAATTTCACGTGTTACGCGGGTTATAAGCTAGTATTCCCAATAAATGAATACCTATTGTAAAATTTGGGTCTCTAATGATGATACAAGCGGCAACATTTTGTTTTTATGCGTATTTGTAGGTCTATTTATTATGCTATTAATTTTTAAAAAATGTCAAACGCAACCCTTAGGGTTGCATACGTGCGTCTAATAATATTATTTTCATATCAAAAGTTTACCCGTTAAATTTTATGATGAGTGTACAACTATATAATACATTTTATGTACAGTCTGGCATAGAATTTTTTTAAGCAAAAATTCTTTTCTAATTAAAACTCAGAAACAATACCTGAATTGAATGATAGAGCAAAACGCTCAAAAATAATTTAGTTTCTATAATGACATAACTTCTAATATAATTATTTATTCAAAATGTTAAATTTATATGATTTTTACCAATAACTTTTCCCTAATCAAACAGTCAATGTATGATTTTACTATAAAAAAGTTAATTATATATGATTTTTACCAAATCGAATTTTCCTAATAAAGCAATCACTCATTTTATTATCAAATAATTTAACCTTCTCCACTATATCTGACTAAAGGTATTTTCGACTGTAGAAATATCTGTTGCAAAAATGGAAATCATTAGAAAATTCCAATTTTAAAAATGAAAGTAACATACAAGAGAATGAGTAAACACGGCTTTGGTAGGACCTCGCTATCCCAAATTTCGAAAATAAATATTCTATGACGTATCATGCATGTGACCATGATACCATTTTTTTTAGGCTACACGAAGTCGAGGCCTCTCTGAATGTCCCTCACACTCACAAGTTTGATAAGTGGAAATTTTAGAGAAAAAAAAAAAGGCAAAGGTGTTTAAAATGAAAAGAGCAAGACATTTTTATAGTCGGGAGGGGCATTTAGGGAGCATTCCGGGGTGTTCCTAAACGGCTAAACAATTTTTTAAAGAGAAAATGCCCTTTAAAAAACTATTCATGATAGTTTTAAAACCGTAAAAATAAAATTGTCATTTCATGTACTAGACTACTATTAAGGTGTTAGAAAATTAAAAATAAATAAATTTAAGACTAGATTATTTCCCTAGTAACTATCAATCTCACGTTTGTCTTTTAACAATTATTGATAACTATCAATATCACGTCGTATGTCTTTACTATCTATTATATATCAACGAATATAACTATGGTTTACTTCATTTTCCTTTTCTTAAAAGAAAAAGAATTTCGTTGCTTTGGGTGAATAATAAATTTTGGTGTACTAATTAACACGCTTGCTAATAAATACACATTGAAGTAAGTTAAAAGATTTCAATTACTCTTTTAACAGAAATAGGTATAGGAAATAGTAAACTCAAAAAGGAGAAGAATCAATGGTTTCCAATATCTGTTTGGAACATTGATTAAACAAAAAGTACATAAATATTTGAGAACGCACATACAAATATACAATATCTCATATTTACCCCAATCATTATCATATATGTTCATACATCGATGCCTGCATTTATATATTCATAATACATACATGAATATAATATTTAAAAAATGTATATATGTGCCGGTAATTCCGGCGGCAGATCGACATAGTGACGATGAGGGACGGTGGTTCGAGGTAAATCCAATTCTTCACTCGATATATGCACCAGATCCCATTTTCCATTAAAATTCCTTATGTTACTACGAGTATATTATAAAGTACATTATTATATTAAATTAATATTTAACAGTAATATATTAACTTTCATTAAATTAAGGTTACATAAAATATAAGCCTTGACTATTATTTTTGTCTAATATAAGCTCTCATTACTCAAATTAATGAATTCGTAAGTTTCTTTTATTCAATACTTCATCCGTCCAATTTTAATTTTTCTATTTTAATGGTTAAGTATTTTTCTTTTGATTTTAAACGTAAATATCTTTGACTTTTTGTTTATGTTATATATTAGTTAATAAAAATTATATCAATAAAAAGTACATTTGAAACTCAATAAATTCATATATCTTATAATAAGTTCAACATAAAGCAGCATAGTTGGATCAGTGGTAAGGTCTGTTTACATCTTAACCTCCCTCATACACCGTCGAGGTATTGGAGCTCAAAACCCGCAGAAGGCGGCACTGAGCAGTTACTTATACTTACTTTATAATAAGTTCAACATAACACAAACAAAAATATTTACGGTTAAAATTTGAAAGAAAAAACTCAAAAGATTAAACTGTGACACTTAATATGGGATGGTGGGAGTAAATTTTATTTTATTTTATAGTTTTATTTGAGTTAAAACAATTGCTACTTTTATTCAAGCCAACATAATGTCCATCTAAGCGTTGACACATTTTGAGAGTAGTCACGGAGCGACCGAAAAAAGTCACAAAGGGGGCCAAAAGTTGTGGGAACCAAAAATAATATTAAAAAATATATTTTTTTCAAATGAAATACGGATAAAATAGCATTACATAACAATAAAATACAAGCCTTTAACAAGAATCGTTTCTAGAAGTTTATACATCGCTCCATCGATCTTTAATTATAAAATATCATACGACTTATTTTTCTTACATTTTTTTTTTATAAAGTTAGTTTCGATTTAAACGTGTTGGAAGCAATTTTAACTAACGATTTGTTAGACCTCCAACCCTCTATTCATGGAAAATACCTTGAGATTAGAAACCAAAAACTCAAACCCGATACTATGGAAAAAACTTCGTAAAACAATTGATGAAAAAAACTGAAAACTAACTAATTAACCATTATAATTTAATTTATTCAGACTTAAATAAAAACTTAAACATTTATTATTATTTTTTTAACGATCGTTGGGTAGGTAGGAGGTTTTTTTTGAACGATCGTTGGGTAGCTAGAAGTTTTTCAGGTCAGAATGCTACCATCCAATACCTCTAAAACGCCACATGGGAGGAAAACCACACACCACACCACCCACCATTTTTCTTGAAACATTAACTTTAGAGTCATAGTATCATTAGGTGATTCGTATTAATTAACTTATAGCTTGTAAAATCTATAATATTTTATAAAGTAAAAATTTTTTTTCTCCATTAAACATCCAGCCTTTGAAATATTATTTTTATCATTAAATTATAGTTTTTATATTAAATGAGTATTGTTATACCTGAAATACCCTAATAAGTTTGTTTTTCACTTTGTAAGTAAATATTATATCATAATATTTATTTTATGAGTGTTTATTTTCATTAACTATATTATGTTTTTACGTTAACTACCTTTGCATTAATAACTACATTCTTATCATCACAATCACCCGTCGTTGCTGTCCTGCCCCGTACCCACCCCGTACCCTTCTCGTAGTAATAAACTAAGAACTAGAATTACATCTTAAGTCAACTCTAAACACCTCTTCATTATGAGTCTTAATGAATGTACGTGTATTTTTGTATGTGAAAGAGAAAATGGAATAAATTTTATTCCACATTTAAAATTTATATTAATTTATATCTATCCATCACAATTCACAAATGATAAATAAATAATCTGTCACTCTCCATTGCGTGTTTCAGAGTGTGTATGTATATATGTGTCCATAACTTCATAAGTCCATATACATACAAATATACATCTCATAGTATATACCATCTATATCTATATCTATTTATCTATATCTATATATATGAATCTTTTCTATCTCTAATACAATATATTTTTGTTTTTTTTATATATCTTTCCATTCTAGTAGTATATAGTAGTTCAAAAAATGTTAGTACTTTTACTAGTAGCATATATATTCACGAGCAACCATTCTCGTGATTATTAGCTCTATTCTCAACTCACTTATTTATTATTTATTATTTAGTTTTAGTTTATTCTTCATAAAAATCCCTGCACATAATTGGGTTTACAAGATAATTATATAAAAATGGAAGCTTGCATATTTTCTTGCTGAATTTCTGGGCTTTTCTTGAATTTCTTGTATCTAATTAAGGTAAACAATATTTCTGCCTATTTTTAGTTTTTCTTTGTTTCTTTGTGTATGCTTTTAATGATTTTGTCACCCATGTATGTTATATTTATGGTAGATATATTTTTATTATTTATCATATCATATATATGTATATATATGGGGGTTTGGTGATCACCTTCAAGATATTGAATTTTGTGTTTGTACTGAAGTACTAGTAGCTATGTTTCATGGGTATACTTTTATTTTAGTGGGTTTTTTTTATTTTGAGGGATCTAGTTGACTAAATATATATAAAAATAGATCTTATACTGACTTACTTATATGACATTTTTAGTTTAATTTGTTAGTAATAGATTATTGAATCTTGTGAAATTTAGCCATTTAGGGGTTTTGTAATATGTAAAGTTTATAACTTTCTATCACATTCTTGTGTGGTTTTTAAATGTAGGAGAATGTCACGGCCACTCCATCGCGGTTTTTCGGGTGGGGGTAGGCTTTCGGGGAATATTCAAGATTTCTTGGATGATTCTCAGAGGAAAGTGAAACCAGAAAAAGAAGATTTTGAGAAAAATAGATTATCCCCTGATCATTTATCTTCGTGGAATCCGTTTAAGTTTTGGGATTTAATTAGTTCACCATCAAAACAAAGTGTTTCTGAGAACGGGTTTAGTGTTCATGATTCATACAGCCCTGTAACTAAACGTAATAGATATAAGCTGACTTTATTTTTGCTTAAGCTAAGTTTGTTTGTGATTGTAATTCTTGCACTCACTGGGTCGTTATGGTGGACATTAACGTTCACAACTGCTTCTAGAGGCAACACGTTTCGTGGGTATAGACGGCTTCAAGAACAGCTTGTGTCGGATTTGTGGGATATTGGAGAACTCTCACTTGGTGCTTCCAAAACAAAAGAATCGGAATTCTGTTCTGTTGAGTTTGAAAATTACGTACCCTGCTTCAATATAACTGAAAATCTTGAACTAGGTTTCAGTGAAGGTCAAGATCTAGACCGCCATTGTGGGCCCACGTCGAAGCAGAATTGTTTAGTTTTTGCTCCTTCAGGATACAAAATTCCCCATAGATGGCCTACTGGAAAAGATGTTATTTGGATTGATAATGTTAAAATAAACGCAAAGGAGGTGCTTTCGTCTGGAACTTTGACAAGGAGGTGTGTTCAAAGCTCTTTCTGAGTTAAATGAATGAAGATATGATAAAGATTTATTTTGTGTTATTTAATTGATGTGTGCATGTGGCTGCAGGATGATGTTATTAGATGATGACCAGATTTCATTTAGTTTTTCTGCTTCTATGGTTGATGATAGTATTGAAGACTATTCACATCAGATCGCCGAAATGATTGGTTTAAGAAATGATTCTTACCTTGTACAAGCTGGAGTAAGTAAAAAAATGCCACCTTCTCGCAATGAATCTTACGGTTTTTACACTCATGTTATGTATGACAAGTTATGATATATATGGCTGGTATATTAAAAGGGTATTTTGTTTTTCTGTTTTATGTTGAGGTTGTGATTAGTTTGCTTACATAAATCAATGTTTTTAATGCAGGTGAGAACGGTATTGGATATAGGCTGTGGTTTTGGTAGCTTAGGAGCACATTTCTATCAGAAACAACTTTTGACTATGTGTATAGCGAATTACGAGTCTTCAGGAAGTCAAGTTGAGATAACTCTTGAAAGAGGTTTACCAGCAATGGTTGGTTCTTTTACTTCAAAGAAATTGCCATTTCCGTCACTTTCCTTTGACATGGTACATAGTGCCTGGGATGGGATTGACTGGAGTCTTAAAGGTACCACTTTTGACAATTAACTTTAGGACCAGATTGTTTGTCGTTTAACACTTGAAATCTAATAGGTAACATATGTGATGTGAGGAGAATGAAAATGGAGGATAAATGAAAATGTGGTCCTGTTTGTGTGATTGGAGGATAAATGAAAAAATCACATGCAAACCAGAATGGACAATGTATGAACAAACAGTGACTTCTTTAGATATTGACAAGATAATTTAGATTACTAACAGAAGCGGAAACTTTTCTTTTTTGTTACCTTAGCTTAACATTGATTATGATGATTATGGTTTTTAGCAAGGTCGGAGAACTCGTGACTCGACTCGGCGAGGGGTGGAGTCGGGAGTTTTTGGAGACTCGGACTCGACTTGGATTGGAATTTTACATATAAACATAAGTATTTTTGAAATTTTATGTAATAGAACTTTAAAAATATCTTCAAAACTTCAAATTTTAACATAATTGTTTAAAAACGGTAAGATAATAATTCAAAACTTGAAAGTTAAACGTATAATTAGTTGATAGAATCACGTTTCATCATCATTTTGTGTGTATCGAGGTAAGAGAACTTGTGACTCGGACTCGACTCGGCAAGGTGGGGAGTCAGGAGTTTATTTTGGGTTCTCGGCCGACTCGGGGGAGTTTTACAACCATGGTTTTTAGTATATTTTGTATGAAAATAGTTGGAATTAAAGAAGTAAGTTAAAAATTGCTTTAAGAAAACTAATATCCAGATAATAGTAGAAGTTTCTACATTATGTCTTTATCCTTAATATGATTTGATTCTTTAAATGTTGTTAATTACTCTAGAAAGACATGTAGACACCCCTTAATTATATGGGTGGAAACATTGGTTCTATGGCCTTAACAAAACATTTGAAATAGGGTCTTTGTCAAACAATGACTTATCAAATTTTGATAAATTCTCAAAAGTAGTATGCGCCAAAGACCAATATATATGAAGTTAAAGTTTCATTGTTATATAGTTACAATTGCAATAAATTTGGGCATGATGCATACAAACAATTTTCATCTGTATGACAAAAAAGTCACTTTCGTGTTTTGGCTTCTTTGCATATAATTTAGTAAATGACATTTTTTTTTTGTCATTTGCCACAGAGGGTATGCATTTAATTGAGGTTGATCGAGTTCTTAGGCCCGGAGGATACTTTGTTTGGACCTCACCATTTGCTAACACACCAGCTTCTGTTAAAAAGAAGGATAACTTGAAAAAATGGGATTTTGTGCGTAATTTTGCTAAAGATCTCTGCTGGGATATGTTGTCACAACAAGACAAAACAGTTGTGTGGAAGAAGCCTAGTAATAAAGATTTTTATGCTTCAAGGTAAGACTACATCCATACAAAAGACTCATAAATTCCCTTTTGAATTTAGTTTACCATTTTTCACTTTCATTGGTAATAGAGTTGGCAATTTCAGCCCATTTACTGATGAGTGTGCCGATTCAGGTTATGTTTTATTTGTAAGAGGTAAGATAAATGTACTAGCTAACCAGAACCCTGGTTAAAGGGGTGGTAATTTACCCAAGGATATTGTTAATGCATCAAACCATCTCAATAGTTATATTTGAGAAAACGTCAATTTACGATTGGGCTAGTATCTTAGTTTCTGGCTAAGCAGTAAGTACTAAAAGCGGCTTCACCTTGAATGATAGGTTTTTAATATTGAAGCTCGACCCACTCTTTTCTTTTATTATCCTTTTCTTAAAAAAACTATTGAACTAATATAATTTTTGTATCATTTATGACACTAGTAATCTAAAGAAAATCTGTAATTATCGGACATAAAGTGTTTTGGGCCTGCACAAAAATCACCCTACCCAACTGACCAACCCACCCATGTTGCCCCCCTAAACTGATAGTATGCCACTAGCCTATCCATTTATTGGTACCACTTACGGGTCCTGCCATTATTTCTTCTTGGACGAAGTAAATGGAAGGAGATTCACATCTTAATATCCTCAAATACTTTATTAAATGGAACTCAGAGCTGTGCCCATGTGGGAAATTGGATATGGATGAGTGCACCTGACTTTCTGATTTTTTGTAGTGTTAAAATTAGATTTAAAGTTGTTATTTTAGTTCATTCCTTGAAACAAATTCTATAACAGTGTATACCTGTTCCATTATCTTGAATATGCCACGGATATGATTTACAAAAAATGAAAATATGAACTGACCACAATAATAGGACCAAAGACTCGCGGGTGATCTTTATCTAATTATGAAGTACTTCGAATGGCAGGATTCAAGGATCTGGTCCTCCTCTCTGCAAAGTAGGCCATGACATTGAATCCCCATATTATCATCCGCTTGAAGCATGCATTGGAGGAACTCATAGTCGCCGGTGGATTTCAATTGAGAAAAGACCAACATGGCCTTCTAGAGACAGATTGAACTCCAAGGAACTTGCTGTTCATGGTAATTATTTTCTTTGGTTGGGATGAAAAATGTAATTTTGAGTCATGTTATATAAAATTTAGAGCTAATTTTATAAAAAGGTAACCAATTTTCATCTGGTTTTTGTTTTGGGTGATATACTTTTATTAGACCAGAAAACCCCTCAAAGATTATTCAGGCTCACAAAAGAATCAACATGATCAAATGATGCCTTCATCATTTTGACGGCTAACCATGTCAAATTACCATAATTTGAAGTCTTTGAAAGTTGGTTACCTTGAATCAAATCTTTTGATACTTTAATGGTCTTTTCTGGTCTAAAATACGTTGGTTACCTTTTTATGCTATTAGCTTTAAATTTTACTGCATTATCTATTACAAGTTACTTTGTTACTCCAAGATTATAAAAATGACCCTTATTTTCCTACGGTTCTTATCAGGTGTATTTTCTGATGATCTTGTCGAAGATGATCTTAACTGGAAATCAGCAGTCAGAAACTATTGGTCTTTACTGTCTCCACTCATATTCTCAGATCATCCAAAGAGACCTGGTATTGAGGATCCAGTCCCACCTTATAACATGGTCAGAAATGTTTTGGACATGAATGCCCATTTTGGTGGTTTTACTTCTGCCTTACTGGAAGCTGGGAAATCTGTATGGGTCATGAATGTGGTTCCCACCAGTGGGCCCAACCATCTTCCACTTATTCTAGACCGAGGATTTCTTGGGGTGCTGCATGATTGGTATATTCTATTGCTTTCATCTCTTAAGTGCAAGAATTTGAAAATTACTTGTTTGTTGTTTAAAGCCTTTAAGCTTGTCTTCTCATTGTTACAAGTGACAGATCAACCCATATACCTGGAAATGGTTGATTTGGTTATATTATATCTCCAATGGGTAAACTTAATAACATAGTTACAAATGAAACAGGTCATAGTCATCCAAAGTGTATTTTAATGCTTACAACCTCTTAAGTAAATATATTAATTAGACCAGACTGATCTTGTCGCATTCAAAAACCACCTGTTCTGGGAGAACCCATTAGCCAACCTACCGGCCCTTCTTTTTTTACCATTTATATGCATAATGCTTACTTGAGTATGCTACTGAAACTTGTAGGTGTGAACCATTCCCCACGTATCCTAGGACTTATGATTTGGTGCATGCAGAAGGCCTTCTATCACTTGAAACTGCAAAACAGCGTCGTTGCAGCATGCTGGATGTGTTCTTTGAAATAGACCGCATACTCCGCCCTGAGGTATCTTTTGATTATATTTACAGTTCAAAGTTTATAAATGAAGTGGCTAATTGATGCATATGTAACCACATTGCATGAATTAATGTTTTTATCAGTGTTGTCACTTTCACCTAGATTATTTTACCAAACTACTAAAGTTGGGTCACATTAACCTCTCGGGCCAGAATGTACTTGCAGGATAGGAACACAATAAAAATTTCCCGGGCCAGAACTCCCATTTATTTCTGAATGGATTTCAATATCAACGGGTCAAGCATTTATAATGCAATACAAATTTAGCTTACAAAGAAACTGGTCATGTGTTGAAAGGTGTTTAAACTCTGAAGTGTACTTTTAATCTATGAAACCTCCTAAATCAGTTTTTCTCAAAGAACCAATATTCTTATTCTTATTTTCTTAATATGACTTTGATAATCATATTGACACTCTAGTTGATTTGGAAAATAAATAAATAAAATTGCGTTTCTGGGTTAACTCCCCATACTCGAACCAAATAGTACATGGTTTGACATGTTATCCCACCTTCCCGATTACCACATCTACTATGTTTTAGCAAATGATCATCATGAACGAGCTTTGCAGAAATATAATCCATAGCGACAATGAGTCCTTTACTGCTGGTTGGAGTAGGTCTGCCAAAGATTTAGGATATGCCTAAATTACTAAACCTATCTACCGAAGATGGGACGTGGTTGAAGAAAAATCTTCTATTTAATGTGATTGACTTTAATGTTTGCAATAAAATAGAATTTGTAATTTTCTGAAACATGAAAGTAACTTATTAAAGTTAGAAATTCATTTCCGTTCTAACTTTCTATGAGTATGAATTCAGGGTTGGGTGATACTACGCGACACGGCTTCTCTAATCGAAACAACAAGAACAATTACTGCAAGATTAAAATGGGAAGCACGAGTTGTAGACATTGAGAGCAACAGTGATGAAAAACTCCTTGTCTGCCAAAAACCATTGATAAAGAGAAAATCAAACCCGTCATGAAGAAACCAGTTTCTTGATCTTGGAACATTTACGTATAAGAGTGAACATTTTACTATACAAAGAGAAAGAGGGTTCAGCTGTAAACTGCAGAAGGACCAAAAGCAATTCCCGTGGGAGCTGTAAGGCAAACGCGGGACCAATGTAAGTACATGACGATTTATAGGTGGGAGATTTTTACACTTTTTCTTGCTTGTGTCATTATAAACTATAGAAAGCATACGATGAATTAAATTATCAAGATGGTTATAGAAATAAGCAGAAGTTAGCGCTAATGTGAAATGTATACGAAGGCTTGGGTGATGAAGGAAATATTGCGTTTTGTTCATGTTCTTGACCATATTCTCGACGTCTACCTATAGTATAAGATCCTGAACTGCCGCACAGATTCCAGACGCATCAAACTTTTGAACTTAAGTCTATGTCAATTCATGACTTACCAACCATTGACTCAATTACTAAAATAGAAATTTCTTTCACATAGATTGCTCATTTGATGTGCTCAACAAGTTATGCACTTAGAATGTTAATTCTCACCAAAGAGCATTTGTAGCGGTATTTGTGGCCATTTGTCGTGGGTATTAGTTATATGGTGATCAAATTGTAAATGTGTACTGGGTAGGAGTAGTCTGAAAAAAAGAGGCTTAATTAGGAGAATCCAAATAAGCCAACAACATACAACCCACTATGTACATTTAAGAGAGGCAGAAACTTAAAAATATGATATTGTGCATGATATACCTACAAGACAAGACGCAACTAAGAAGCGTGCACCCCCAATTAACCGCAGTTGGTGTTGCTTTTGAATTGTTGAAGTCAGCAGCAAAATATTTGTTTTTATTCTACCACGCTACCTTCATATGTACCAAACTATTTGTACATTACATACATATTATACGAAACTATTTGACTATAGTATAACCACTGTACTAACACAGGAAATTTTTATGTATGAAGTTACAAAATTTGCCTCGTATCTTGTTGGAATTAAGTATATATCTTTGGTGAGATAATGTATGGCTGTAACAAAATTTGCATAAAACATATCTTCGGTGAGATAATGTATGGTTGTTACAAAATCTGCCATGCTCTATCATTTTATTAAGGTTTTTTTTCTTTTTATTTTTTCAACTTAAATATTTCGATAACTATTTAATACTAATACAAAATACAATAACAATTACTAAAAAAAATATACAACTAATACTGTAAAATAGAACAAATACTCATCGTCCTAACTTCTAAGAGTCGAAGTCTAATCTTCAACGTTAGGTGATTTCACGTTTTCGACCCAACATTGATGGCGAGATGTCAAGATAAACTCCGAATCTTGTCTTTTTCTTGCTCCATCATTTGATGTTTTTGTTCTTGAACCAAACTCGCCATCTCTTGGTCTCTAGCAATCCTAGCTTCAATTTTCTTTTCCTTAATGCGAAGCTTCGTATGGTAAAAAGCCTTTTGGTTCAGATATTGTGAAAAGTCGGATTGGTAAAACTTAGGCTTCGTTAATAAAAAGACGAAATGGTGTTTGGGTTACGTTTTGGGTTGGGTTGGGTTTGGGTTTAAGACGAACCATGGTTTTTGCATTTGATTGGTTGGGTTCAAGACTTCAAGCATACTTTTATTGGATCCATATTTACTTGTGTTGTATATTTTTATGTAAAATGTTATGTATGTATATGAAAATGAATAATGTGTTGTAAATGTATGAATGTTGTATGGATTGTGTGATTGAAGTCCATGTATAAAATATATGTATATAGAACCTTTTTTTTAATGACATACTTTTCACGAAAAAAAAAGCCGTTGTTGAAGGTGGGGTGTTGGGGATCAATTCCGGTGAGGATTCAACACCAAAATTTAAACTTTTTTTGGTACCATGTGTGAATGTGTGATACTCTTTATAAACCGTAATCACTCCTTTAACTAGCATCTTAAAATTTTATTCAAGTCCAAGTAATTATTTATTTATTGAAAAAACATTTGAGCGCCCACTTTTTAAAATACTATTTAATTAACCAATTATCGAAATGAGAATATATTAAAGAGAAAATGATCCGTGCTGCAGACTTTACCTAAATTTAAATACTGTCACATTAAAAAATGTTGTAGATTAAACCTTTGAATTTAATAAACATACATAACCCTCTGAATTTTACATAAAACCCCCTGAATTTTACATAATCCCCCTATTTTACTAAGATAGGTACTCCATGCTTTACTTAACCTTTCTCCAATATTAAATCGGGTATTTCATTCGTGACTTTCCATTTTTACTCTGCTAGCTGTTCCACTTATTTAATTAAATGTTAATCCAAGAATTAATACAAATAGCTTCTGTGGTGTAGTGGTTATCACGTTTGCTTTACACGCAAAAGGTCTCCGGTTCGATCCCGGGCAGGAGCATTATTTAAATCTTTTGTTTTCGCTACTTGTGGTTTTTAATAAAGTTTGGAACATAAACACAGTCAAACAATTAATTTTTGTTTATATATGCAGATTAATACAATGATTTTGCAGATACACGACTCCTGAATCTCGTTCATTACTATTTACTAACACCACATGTATCCTAAAAAGTTTATTACTCAGTAGATTTTTTCTTGGAAAAGTTTATAAAATATTTGACCAAGAATCTAACACCGGGAAAATAACTGCGTGTTTTTATGTGATTACATTCTAAAGTGAACACAAAAAGGCAGCCACAAATTCCAAAGTCCGAAGTCGATTTAAGATTTTTTTTCTTTCTTTTTCTTTTCTTTGAATAATGCAGACTATCTCATTGATAACAGTATAATACCAAAATAACACATGATATATAACGATTACAGACTACCTGAATGCATGACGTTGGTGATCAGCTTTAGTACAATTTGCACATCTTAGGAATCAAATGAAATTTTTTTTCACTTTGTTGGCTTTGATACAAGAAATTTACATTATTAATGCCTAATGGCATCTATACAAAAAATAATATTTCACTTTGTTGTTTCAAATTCAAACATTAACTGTACAAAGGAAAAAGAAATTTACAATATTGATGCAAATTTTTTAGTTACTTGGATGATCGAATAGACAACTGAAGGCGCCCCGACCGACATAATTTTACTGGATCTTTATAAAAGGATATCTGAGCCGGTTTCCCTGCTATTAAAACAACAAACGCAATACTAAATAATTCACCTTTCTCAATCGCAAGCTGCCACTCGTTCACACTTATAAAGAACCAATCCTTCCTTGCAAATGAAGTTGCTTTAACTTCTATATATTCCTTCCTATCATCTTTTCCTTCAACAACAATATCATATGGCAATCCGGATTCTTCATTCTCGTTGACCCATATCACGGACTTATCAATAAGTTTTGCTGAAAGGTATTTGAAAGCAACAAATTCTCCAGCCCTCCCAACCTGTTGTGGGGTGACCGTGCCACATTCTACCTGATCTATGTGCATTAAATCGGATGAACTCACAGATTTTTTAACCTCATTCACCTTTCTCTCACCATTTTTTGCAGATTTGTAGACCACAAGTTCTCCCACCATCTGATCTCTCTCGACTGAATCAGAAGAACTAGCTTTCAGCCCATTATATTTTGTAATGGCAGAAAAATCAAAATTTATATCGATTGAATCCCTATATATTCCAGAATCTGATTGGTCTATTAAAGTTTCATCTTCTTCCAATATCATTGAGGGTGTTGTTAAGGCATGGCTTTCTTGGATGATCCTCGCACCTTCACCTTCAATTAATTGCTTTGTAACATTCTGTCTTGTTTGAGCACATTCAAAGCCTGTGCAGGTTTCCAATGAACAGGTGGCCAGATTTTTCCGGACTCCATAACTGTAAAACTTGGAGCATTCAAATCATCCAATGAAAACCCAGAATTAGTTGCTGGTGTATCCTTGGCATCTATTGGCATTGACATGGACAGCAGAGACCACTGTGATTCTTCAACTGGAAGCTGGGGTAGTTTTTGGCTATTTGTAATGAAGAACTCCATTTTCTCCTCGGCGAAACCTGATTCTGCCATAGTTGTTATCATATGAAGGAAGTTTGCCAAATGCAATTTAAGAATTCCAGAAACTAGAAGACGAGAAAGCTCCATAAAAAGAGAGTGGGAATCAGATTTATGGCTTGCATACAATATATTATCTTGTATAAGACAACTGCATTCATCTAGCTTATCCGATTCAACTCCTAATCTCTTTATGACATTCTTGAAGAACAATTGCTCCACCACAACCACTCGAAGAGAATTTATGTTTTCAAATCCAGACAGCTTGAGTCCCGAATATTCAACTGGATGGATGCTATAAATGTAGCGCTGAGCATACGGGAGAGACCAATTCACCAATGATGTTTTATAATTGCTATTCGTTGGTCCATGGTACCTTGCTTCACGGGTCACAACCTTCAGAAAGAGAATTATGTTACACGGATGATATGATGTACTTTCAATTTCTAAATACCATTGTCCATGCAGTCACTAGCGGCACAAACACATTTTTCATTGGTCATAAAGAATAGGAAGTAGAACCACTAAAACCAGTAGAGATATTTATGTTCGTACCTAAGTTCTCCTTAATATGTTTTCATTGAAAGAATTTTAGATATTTGAGTAACAATTAAATATTATATTAATTTATGTGTTAAACATTAATCAGGTTTATGAGTTTCCGATGTTTATCGATATGGGTTTTAAAGGTTAGAGAATGTTTCAACCTAAACTGAAAACCAACCCCAACCCAAACAAATCAAAATTTCTTTGTAATCGAACTGAGCAGAAAAAAATAATTCCTATTCTGTGTGGTCGGTTGTAGACCAAATATCCGAATTCCACTATTTGTCCCATATTACAAGTCGTCCAAGTCCAAGTTGTCTCTGTATGTTCTTCTCAGCTTCAAATATTAATTGCCTCTCAATTTAAGTTAAAATCCAAATTATGAATGATAGGATATCGGTTTGGCTTGATACTCAGAGACACTTTTAAACACAACCCATATATTGAACACCCCAGTTGTCAGTATGCACAACGTTGGTGTGAAGATGTGTGTGTGTGTGTGTGCGAGAGAGAGAGAGAGAGAGAGAGAGAGAGAGAGAGAGAGAGAGAGTACCTCAGAAAGAGAAGGGATTCCAAGTCTACGGAAAAAAACTGAAACCTTGCCATGAAGCATCTGTTCTTCTTCGGTACTAAGCTCCCCCCAAAATAAAATATTAATATCGTTTAAGTTCTTAAATTCCATTCTTAGCTGCTCATCATCACACCAACATACAAGACCAAACGATCGATGCAAGGAAACCCATTTATCTTGTACAGTTGCAAGAATCTTCATTTCCTTTTCCTCCATGCTCTTCTTCAAGTAGTCAATATCATCAGAACTGAGAACCCCTGATTCCATTCCATCAATCCATTTTTGGAAAACTCGAAAAACCTAACATATGAGGAGACATAAGCTAACTTAGCTAAAATAGAAACTGGAAAAGAATGGAAAACTGAAAGTCTTAGACATTATATTCAACTAGTACTAATAATATTTTAGTTGTAGTCAAATTAATATAATAATTATTCATAAACTTGTAAACCAAGTTTTGACAAAAACTAAAAGTTTACTGCTTTTTGACCCAAAAACTGTTTTAACATGAAACTCGACCAGCCCATTTTTCCACCTATAGAATAAAGCAAGTATGATTACTTGACTGTACTCACTGTTTTAGCTTCCGGTGATGGCAAACGAAAAGTTGATAGCTGTAGCAATGACTGAAGGTAGATAAGAAGAGGAGGATTCTCAGCAACTCCCAACTCTTTCACAAAGAAATAATGGAGGCTAGGATAAACATTGCATAACAGTTTGGTGAACTGATGATGGGTCAGATGTTGGTCATACTGAGATTGGGTCATCTTAGTTTGTTCCATTGAACCAGTAGAATCATGCCAATATACTTCATTAGGAGACAAGAATACACCTGATACCACTTCATGCATAGAACCCAAAGAGTAAGGGACAAATATGAAGGCTTGAGAATGCAAATTTTCAATGAACTCCGGCTTTGAGACGCCCATCACACTCCATATATATGTGTAGAAATTGGACATTTGAGATATACTGATAGACAAAAGTCATAAACGGTTAACAAGCATGCAAAAAACAAGAAAAAACTAAAAGACAACATAGAAAACCTAAAGAAATGATCTTGCATAAAACAAATAATAAAGGAAATACCTGGTCTTGAAAAGTTTCTCAGATGTTCTCCAGACTTTAAGAGCATATAAAGCATCATCAAGAGTGACCGTATGCTTGAAGCCGATATCATATAATAACTTCACACTGTTAACCTATTTGACAATAACCATTACCAGGAACATCAAGTCATATACTTGTGAGCAAATAAAAAAAAGAAAGAAAGAAAAACTAAAATCACTAACCCTTCGAATAGCATACGGTGTAGTGTCACCAAGAACCGCCCGCACCCTTTCACAGTCATAGAACAAATCTTTAGGAAAGTGAAATTGATCATCCATACTAGAAGCCAACCACTGAACACTATTTAGGATTCTTATGACCGTAGCTTTAAATGGCTTATCGCTAAAATAATCATCCCGTAGTGTATCAAGTACCTCTAAGAGGTACTTACTTTTTTCCCTATCACCATACGAGGAAACATGCGACAGCAAATTTATTAACTCTTGAGAGTCCCAATTCTTGACATCGGATTTCGAATATATAGAATCATCATCTAACATAGTAATGGTGCTACGAGATATGCCAGTACCATACATTTCAGATCTCACTAATTTTACAAAATCAGTGACTCCTAATTCAAGCAAGAATTTTCTCCATTTCAAATGTCCTTCAGGCAAGAGTTTGCAGACCGGGTGTTTTAGATAGCTGATATCAATCTCAAACGATTGCATGTCAGTGCCAGAAACCAACTTTCTCATATCAATTGGATTCTCGAATTCTTTACAGAAATGAATCGGCACATCAGCAATTCGTTTATATCCGTCATTCGTACAAATAAAGGCTTTCTCCCGTAACTCTGAGAGAATGTGCTCCTTCTCTGCCTGACACTCGAGGCAAGATGATTCAAGGTGAAACATTATAAACGAAAGGTACTCGGTCATCAATTCCATACTTCCCGCCATAAATTCTTTCACAGAAATATGAGGTAGGATTTGCACTTTTAAAATTTCATGTGCCGATAATTGCTGAACCCTGACTCTGTAAAGCATGTGTGTTATATTTTCAATTGGAGAACTTTTTAGAAGTGCGGGATCAACAATCCGAAGTTTCGAGTACAACATCCCAAAAGCTTCAAGACCATTCTCATCAGTATGCAACCAAATTGCACCTTTATTAACTGATGCATATGTACCATCCAAAAGAGGAATAAACTGTAATTGGCTAAGGGAACTTATGACATCAGTCTGGGTTTCATGAACCAACATTAAATACAGGACATTTAGCCAAGAGGATAGCCAAGTGAGGCCCATTGATTTTAGAGAACCAGCCCGACATAAAGATGTCATTACTTGAAGAAGAGTTTTGGGTCCACATTCCTCAATGCGTAAAGCCCGTGCCAGAGAATCCGTTAAAATAGTATCTTTATTCAAGTACCCAACACCAAGATGCTCTTTTATAAAACTATCAGGCAGCAATGAACGAATTTGTTCTGTCCAGTTTCGTAGAACTTTACATGGAAGCACCCACTCATTGTCATTCCCTTCGAGAAGTAGACACTTAGAAGCCTTCAACTTAGAAATAATCAAACGTGGAAGGCAAGAAAAAAAACCCTGCACTTCCCCTCCAAGAGGAACAAAGCTCATAAAGACTGAAATTCCCTTCGCTGGATCCTCCTTAAAACAGGGAATGCTACAAAATGACAACTCAGCACTAACGAACAAACTTGGGAACTCTGAACGCAACCAGCGGTTCCAGGGACAATCTCCAACTTCCTCTCGTGATGAAGGAAGAACAAAATCCGCTTGTATTATAAATTTTAGACCATAATTACGTAAAGGAAGAAAAGCAAAAACTGGTTGGTGGTCAAGCTTCGGGATGTAGTTTCCATTGCTTAGATCTTCCAACATCACTGCCATTGACATTTCAGTTGATTTGACATCATGACGAATATGACTGGCTTGTAGTTTGTGGGATTTGATAAACCACGTCTTTTTCTCTTTCCCGAGATAAACATTAACAATACCGTCTCCAAGAACTTCCTTCCTCATAACAATCAGTGAATCATTTACAAGATTTTTGAACTTGATGCATTCAAGACGGTGAAGGAATAGCAACAGGGATGGATGGAGATGCAAGAACATAGACATGAGATTCTCTACAGAAAAGGAATCAGGCTTTTTTGATCTGAAAGGAAGCACAATGCATGTATTCCATTGTTTCTCATCCGTTGGATCGTTATCCACAGATACCAACTTGCTGAATAACTTAAGATCACAAGGCGGAACAATAGTTGGCAAAACAAAGCCAATTTGACCCTCGCGTATGTCAAACTTGATGTGGAACCCATTAGAATGGATTTCCGGAGCATCAGTAACCTGAAAGTAGATCAAAATGATTAGATGAAATCAAGATGTGAGCAATCCTTTATTATAATATAAACTTACTAGCCAAATTACAAAGGTGCACTTACCTATGTGTGTGTTAATATGTATATATAAGATGAAACCGAAAAGAAAAAACATAGAAGTTATTTAATAATGTGAGATGTTAATTTGGTACAAAAAAAGAAGAAGAGTGAAGGCATCGGAATAACTCTTGAACATTAAACATATATCTTGTCGTAATACACATAGCCATATAGACTTAATCTTATAAATTTCAGTTTAAGACATAAACATATAGCTTCTGTGGTGTAGTGGTTATCACGTTTGCTTTACACGCAAAAGGTCTCCGGTTCGATCCCGGGCAGGAGCATTTATTTATTTTTTTCGTTTTTTTAATATAAAATTTACTTTCAATTTAATGATTATGCATACAGTCAAATATCCAATGATTCAGAGGTATACAAAACTTCAAACACTACGCACAAGCTAATGATCTGGTAGGCCCCTGTAGCTCCCACGGACTGAAAGTTACACCCTGTTGCAGTTTGCGCATTTTCATCGTTTCATATGCATTCAACCAAACAGGAATATATTTCAAGAAAATCAAAGAAAAACCATGAAGTAAAACATGAATATAGTGTATACATGGTGGAAAATAGAAGAAACTTCTTTCTTCACTCCCTGAATTACAAATATCAACATAACAATGATATTCTATATTTCACAATCCAAACTAGATCAATATCAGACAAATAACCATGATGACCAATGTATGACCCAACCCGGACTACTTTATAGATCGGTGATGTGCTTTAGGTTTCACCCCATGTCGTCCTTTCTGACCACTGCTACCACTACCACTGCTACCTCGATGCCTACTAAAAGAAGTTGATCCACCACTCCCAACCCTCTTTGCAGCTCTTCTACGAGCACTTAGGTTACCACTTCCAAGTGCAGCTTTTGTAACGGCTTCTTTAGCAACTTCTCTAGCCTTTTGTGGATTTACAGGCTGTTTATTCAAATACGCAAGATTTGGTAGAAGCCCACAAAGTGTTTTTCTCAACTGATCGTCGTTTATGTTGTTTTGAATTGGATTGCCCAATAAGTTTAAAGCTTGCAAAGAGTTGTAGTTGGCTACTAATTGCCCAAGTGCCTTTGATGTTGTAATTTTGTTGAAACTCAAGTCCAAAATTGTTAATTTCAGCAGCCTGTGTAGTCCCTCAACATTGCTAATCTTGTTTCCAGCAAGGTAAAGCTCCTTAATGAGGGTACAATTGGATAACCCTGAAAATATACATATTACAACTCCGAAGGTCAAACAAACCACTTTTGATGGTAATGATTGATGTGGATGCATACAGTTATTGATGAAAATGCTTAACTACATCAAAAGGTACATATTTTCACACAAACAGGAAAGCATTTGTGTTAAAAGTGTACCACAATGTACATAGTAAGTACAAGTTTGGAAGCTACAACATTTGGCTTTTTAAATAATACATAACAAGAATGGAATAAGGAAGGAGTGTAACGGCTATCTTGGTGCACCAAGATTCTTTTGTTTTATGAAGTAGGCTAATTTGTGACATTATCAACCAATTGTGGATTACCTTATGGTTCGGTTAATAGTAGACCAAACAAGTGTTTATAGCGCACAGACGCACATTAAAAAAGAACTGTTTCTACTTTCTACCCAGTCGTTTTGACCCGTTACCTGACCTGCCCATCCTGCTACCTTTACAATCCAATGTTTGCATTATGAATTGGTAGAAAAAATACACTCAATGATGCAGTAAAGTATCAAAGCACTTTGGAAACTAGTTCAGACTTTTATCTTAGATTCAAAGATAAATTTACTCGAAGGTTAGTGGAGTTTCTTACCCTGCCCAATTCGTGAAATCCGGTTGTAGCTAAGGTCAAGAATCCGCAAACGAGTGAGCTCTCTAAGGCCTCCAATAGCACCGATTTTATTTCTTGATAAATCAAGAATGTGAAGGCTCTTTGGAAGCGACCCTGATGTTATTTGCACTACAAAAAGATGATAGAACTGCATGAGTTAGTTATATTTGCAGAAAAAGGTTAAACAATATTAGTTGGATAACGATTAATAACAAACCTATTGAGTTTCCAGATAAGTTGACTGATCGGAGACTTGTAAAGCCCGAAATTACGGGAATAACCTTTAATCCTATGCCAGAAATGTAAGCAACAGTTGAAGAAGAATTCAATGATTGTATCACCCTGTTAGCATATGCAACCTCCTCAGGGACATCACGAATTCTGGCTGGCGATCTACCATTATCAGAAGAGGGTGAAAAGGTAATTTCACTATCTTCATTACCAATTGTGAAAACATGTTCTGTTGGGATATCTTGCACCCATTCATCTACTCTTGTCAATGGTGATGATGCTGACGGTGATCGCGTAGGAAACGCCATCCATTGATTTTGCGGCCAGAAAGCAGAACCCTGATGAAATGAATCCCATCTCTTATCTCCATTGTTAGCATTTTCCAGTTTCCGTAACTTTGACTTTGACTTATCGAGTCTTTGGTTTGGTTCAAGAGTATCTGAAGAATACCCTCCTTGTTGATTAATCATCATAAGCTTATTATGAATCCCTTTAACAGGTTCGTGTAAATTCCTATGACTCCACAAGAACAGTTTCCACCATAATCTTCTGCTTTTTGATGGCAGTATTTGACTCGAAGAACATTTTCTTAGCATCACTTTATCAGCACTACAATTACTTGTCATAGAAACAGGACTCATACATCCATCAGCTAACTTTTGCAAATCTTCAAAAGATTCACAAGGAACGATTTTCTCTTTTATAATGAACCTTTTCGTTTCTAAATTAGAACAAGTCCGTTTTAGCTTTGGAGAACCTAAAACTGGTTTTTTTGAAACTCCCGGATCACTTAAATGACCATCATTGTTTATCTCTATATCTAAATTATCGTTTGGACTCTCAACAAGATCTAAATTGTTATATTCGACACGTTCTTGAATATGGATATCACCTATAGGAACTAGGGAGTCAACTTTGGAATTCATATCATTTTCGTGTTCATCCTCGCCTTCATATGCTACCTCTTCTTCTTCTTCTTCTTCTCTTTCAACTCGGGGTTCCACCGAAGTTTCATGACTGACCACCTTGACATTGCAGGTTGGATTTTTAGGCAATGAGAATGGTACATTTACACCGAACGTTGACTTCGATTTCGAGTCATTTTTATCTATATGTTTTCCTAACTGTTGTAATCTCACTTGCATAATCTTATTATCTTTTTCTTCCTATGAAAAACAGAAAAAAGCATAGCAAGTCAAAATTATTATCCCTTTGACTTGTTTAGTCAAACTACAATACTTAGCTATAATATAGATTCAACTTTTTTTTTTTTAATTGCAAATACTATAGATACAATTTATAATATTGCTACTTGTCTATGTCTTGTTTGTTGTAAGTTGTCACACACAAATAAAAATTAACCAATTTTATATTATAGTAATATTTTAATAGAACATTTTAAAATCAAATTAATTATGAATCATATCAAAAAAAATATCATATTTGATATCAAATTCTTTAGTATAGGAAACACAAATAAAAATTTCTATATGACTATATCTATATTTACATATTCAACAAATTAGTAAGCAAATAACATGTACTAATTCCTTATATTAATTACTATTATTCTAACTATCAAATTATAATTATAATTATAATCATTAAGCATACTAATAAGAGTTTAAATTGAAGATTATGAAAAGTGAAATCTCACCTGTATTTTATCATTCCTTCCAGCCAATGAAGTAAAGCAACAAAGAATCTTCATAGGCATTATTTTTCTGAAAAGAATTATATATATCTTTAATATACCAGAAACAAAAAAGGTTCAATTTTTCTTAAAACCCACAAAAAAAAAAAAAAAAAAATTCAAATTTGGTGATTTAATATTTAAATTTACTAAATGAAATGAAAATGGAATAATAAATTTTCAAAAATGAATTAGTATAAAATATTAGCCATAATCAACGGGCAGCTGTGAAAGTAGAGATAGAGGGGATGAAAAGGTGAAAAAATGATTGCCGGAGGTTGAAAAAGTAGTGGTGGTCGGAGAAATAGCTCCGGCGAAAAATTTAGAAGAATACGGAGGATTAACCACCGTAACAGAGTCCAGGTTGATGTGCAATTAGAGCAGCCTTTGTGAGCTGCTGCCTCTGTGGCTTTGTATATTTTTGACGGAAAATACTAGAAAATATAATTTAAGTTTTTTTTTTGTAGAATAAATAATGGAATGAAATGGGAGTATACACCAAAGTGGTTAATATAGGAAAACAGCATAATGACAACATTTTTTTGTTGTAATAAAATAATGTTGTGGATAGACTTCCATTTATCTATTCATTTTCTTATATCAATAAAAACTAAAAATGTGGATTTTATTTAGTTCATAGTTATAAAAATAATTTCATATGAATTAAAAGAATTTTTAGACTAATAAATTGAATTAAAAGAATTTTTAGACTAATAAATTAAAAAGATTAATTATTTTCCTTAATTTAATTAGCTAACCACCATAAAGTTAAGAATTACTCTTACTTTTCTAAATTAAAAGCATGTGAAAATATCTCAAAAATTGTTTAACATCATAACCATTGTATTATATGGATATGAGTATAATTAATGCAAAAATAAATATTGAACCAAGTGGAATGCTCAATGTCAAAACCTTAATATCCTTCTTAATTTTTGAAGAAATGATATACATACATCACTTTTTAGTCATTTACAACAATTGTGTATATTTTACAATATTGTATATAATTGTACCGTGAATGTATTATTGTGGATGGCTAAAAGTAGTTGTAGATATATCACTTCTCTAGTTTGTGGTTATATATACATCTTTTTAAAATAACATGATGAAACCTTATTCGCTTGCTTGTTAAATCTGATTATATAATTTTATTTTGTAATTTTAGGATCAATTGCAAATATGATAAAATATAATATAGTTTTTAAAAAAATTTATGTTATGCCAAATTTATGCTTCTCTCTTACTATTATGGGTAATTAATTGGATATTTAAAAATATAAAAAGTTGTCATGGAATGTTGATAACAGTTACATTTGCGAATATAAAGATGGTAGCTTAATTGAGAGTTAAATATTAATAATTTAGTTGAAGCAAGGGATATCGACGCATCAAAATAGTTGTTTTCGACTTAAGCGTAATGTTAACTTATGGTATATTAATAATGACTAGTGAGCATGAGTATCAAATTTATATATCACTTTTCTTCATAAAATATTATAGTTTATTATTGACTATTTTATCTTTAATTATGTTTCATGTATTGAAATTTAATTAAATGTCTTTTACAAGAATTGTAGCTGCCCATCAAACATTTCTAAGGGTAAGTACCTCATAATGTATTTTAGTATATATGATGGAAAGTCTATAGTGCATGTGTATTGTATTTTATATGGGTTTATTATGTGTAAAAAGTTATTATTTTATGGATTCAATGTAAAAACCTATATGAACAACACGTATACTGAATCCATAAAATAGTAACATTTAAAAGTTGCATATATAATAGACCAATACGTTTGATATCTTTCGAGATACTTTTCCTTTTCTAAATATGTGTGACAAACTCTACTCATAAATCCTTAATGGATTATGAATTTTAATATAACGTTCTACTATATTATTTGTGGTACGTCGGGATCAATTACATGAATTTCGTGGATGTTAATGGTGGTTACACAATTAGTTTGTTTTTTGGATTATTATATCTAACATTTTGTTTTGTAGCAAATTACATACTGTATTATTAATTAACTTCTTATTAAAAGATTGAAATTGCAAATATATATAAATAATAAATGTCTGGTTAACATCGTACGCGGATCGTACACGCCTATGGAATATTGATATTCATGTTCTGATGTTCCTCACTTCCTTTGTCTCATGCAATTATTAATTCTTTTTTTATTCTCATGGTAAACTAGTGGCTGGCATTTTCTTTCGCCGAATAATACCTTCTATTATAAAACAAAAATAGCAATAATGAAGGATTGAAGGTGATTTAATATGTATTAGGTTAAAATCTTGTAGATTGGATTTAGTTTAATTTGGTAGGAAGGCTAATGCTATGAAGAAATTATATTTTTAGACCAGAGTTTGATCCTTAAAACAACAAGTTTTATCAATAATTTGTTATTGCATTTATAGATGAACATGTTAATGAGTTTTTATGGGATATGAAGTAATCTAGGCGTCTAAAAACGCGCTTCATCCTACTGGATTGATCAGCAGGATAATGACTTTTCGCCAATAATTCACTTTTTATGGAGTATGTGGCAATTCTATTTGTTGGTTATTCATAAAAAAAAAAAAAAAAAAGGTTTAATTAGGTCTTGCTAAATAATATATTTATAGTACTGGTCTTGGAAATGATTAAGTCGTACACATTTAAATCATAATAAGTTATTACTAAGAAAAAAAACTTAAGTCGTTTACTTGTTTATTATAGTTGTGACAAGAAATTAACTCTTGAATTTGAAGTCATAAAAACATCTTCTTGCTAATATATATGTTAATTGATATTGTTGAAATTATATTACCGACAGATGCAAATTAATTAATAATGTGCTAGTAATTAACTTAAGCACTTGCTTTATCCACATAATTTTAATTATCTGAAAAGAAGAACGATGCTTTTCGCTCAACATACTATATGTACACCATCTTTTTAATCGAAAGCTAACAAGTAATCAAATGCTTGCCAACTGACAAATTACCTGTGGAATCACCAGATTATACCCTTAATAGGTAATAATGTTCATATCAATTCAGAAGGAAATTCGATAAATATTAGAAAACCACATAACCTTACCTGTATAAATGAAATTAATCAATCTGCCTACCAATCTTATCATATGATGTAGCTTACAGATCTTATCATATTATATATAGGAAATCAAATAAACAAGTTATCGAGTAATACAATGTAATCACTAAGGAGTTGAAATTGTCAATGGTGAGTTTTTCTCAAATGCAAAATGCTTTTTTTTGGCATGTATTTGGTTGTCTATATCGGTTTGATAGAAGGCCATAAAACATTACGATTGATTATGCATGCAAAGTTGTTTTAAAGTCTAGCAACGGATCAAGTTGTGTGGAACTTTTCATAATTTTAATTTTTTTTAATGATAAACCTTAATATAAGTTCTAACACACGAAAACCTTAATATAATTGTACAATATATTTATGTTTGATATTTGGTTAGCATTGTATAGACAAAAGAAGTTTTTTTCGAGGTATTGATTAGAAATGCGTTCTTTGTTTAGAATAGCAAGAAATTTTGCATATAATATAGTCTCAAAATTTTAAATCAAGTATATATAAGGATTATCCATTAAAAAAATATATAAAAATCATCCAAAATATAGCTTGCAACTTCCGGTTTTTATCAATTACAAAATAGAAACAGACTCTTATTTGCTCTAGAGGTATTGTAGGTTGGGAATAGATGGAAAGGGTCACCCTGGTGGCCGTTTTGGAGACGTGTTATTAGAGATGGTCCCGAAGCTTCTCAACTGTTAGAATCATACAACGATCGAGCTAGGTAGAACACAAGTTACTAACCATCCGGACTCATGGCAGTGGAACTTAGAAGGAGGTTGAGAGTTTCTAGACCGATGCTTGAGAGTAGCAAATAGATTGTTGCCTCAGAATAATGGTCACAACTAGGAATAAGTTAGTATCGAATAGGGTTAATATATTTTCTTGGATACTCTTGTGTAACAAATTCCAACTGAACTTGACAAGTCGTGCTATTCAAACATAGACACCTGAGTGTTCTTTTTATGCTGAGGGCTTAGAAGATGTAAATTAGTTGTTTGGCAAATGTCGTTTTAGTAATGAGTTTAGACATCATATCTAAATGTAGCGGCATCTAAAGGTTCGTGCTAGTACCTATCTGATGTGCTTAGGTGGTTTTGGTTTCTTGATTTTTCAAACCACTATATTTAGATCTTGGAAGCATGTAAGTATGTAACATCCCAACAAGACGGAATCATGAGGGTTACGTACTAAACACAGCATGACATGAAAATTAAGTAGAGACGATCTAAAATGCATTAGAAGGATTGGAAATCCATATAATTCAATCAATTAAAATTCCGAGATCACACAAAAATGCATAAGGAGCACGACCATCAAATGTTTACAAAAGAGAGTACAAAAGATGACATATGATCTTAAGCATAACCCATAAACGGGAACAATGAATCACAGATCCATGATAAAGTCCAAGTCCAATCCTAACATGCAAACAATCAATCATCATCCAATATGTCTCTGCTTTACCTGTTCACCTGAAAAGTGTATTAAAGCGGGTCAACATAAAGTTGGTAAGTTCGTAGGTTTAAGTAATAAGAATCAAGTGTCGGGATATCAACCGTTAACGATATACGAGGGGTAATAATGTTCAATAACGTGGGCTCAACAACCCATAACATGAGTATAAAGATACCCATAATGTAGATTCAACAATCCATAACGTGAGTATAAAGATACCCATAACGTGGATTTAACAATCCATAACGTGAGTATAAAGATACCCATCTGATTCAAATCCTCATTTTTTTTCGTATTCACTCTTTCATATCCACCCCACCTTTTGATGGTTCATGCAATCCAAGGACACGGACCTAAATTCTAATGTTTAATATAAAATATAAGAATTTGTCACTTTGTAATAATTTTTTTCATTGATATTATATAAATATATGTATATTTGCTTATTTGTATTATTATAAAAATATAACACAAAAACTATTATCATTTGAGAAAATATTTTTTAAATGTAATCATTATTTGATTTATAGGGAAAGACGGATAAACAACATTGAATTCGATGTTTGTTTTTATATTAAAACTCACAATTTTACATATAGGAATTTGTAAAGTACACATAGCATTGAATAGATTCTAAAGGAATGAAATTTGACGGAATATTTTTGATTTTTATGTCATTTTCAGTATTAGATGTTATTTTATTATCGTTTCAAATTTAGTATACTATGTTTTGTTAGTAACATTTTAATCTATATATTAAAACTTTGACTTTTATATTATGCCCATCGATATTTTTTACCTGACACGTTTAGAGATATTTTAATATAAGAAAATCATAATATATTCATTGAAGTTGTAGACTCTGACATAGTTAATAACATTTTAATATTAAAAAATCATAATAGATCATTATCATTTTATTTGTTTTATTATTACACATAGTGTATCATATTCTTTTTTGAAATATTAGAAATATATTCTTATTAATAGATGAAACATATCCTAAATATTTCAATTAGAATATAACAATGTTATATATGTAAACTATAAATACTATATTTTTACATACCGTATTTATTTATAAGTGTCTAAAAAAAACTACAAAAAACAATAGTAGTACAATCATTTTAATATCTTATTCACATTAATTTATATATATTTTTAATTTATCAATCTCTCTCTATATATATGAGCCTATCAGAAAACGCTCGTATGAGACTCTCTGGGTAGCATTTTCATTTGTGTCATCACCAGATTGATATCAAAGACACGTCAACACCTACTTTACTTAGTCCGTCTTCATAGTGACCATTCAAGTGAATGTTAAATGTTACAAATGGGTTTCGAACCTATGAATGCAGAACAACATATACACGCATTGCCAGTGGACTAGATTTTCATTTCTGATATTATTTCCCAACTACATTTAATATGACATTTCATTTTAATAATTGACATTTTTAATAACAAATTGCATTTTACTAAATATTTCTCATTTACATTTAGCCATATACATTTCAATGTCGTCTATCATATTTGGCATTTCGTCACTAAAAGTATCCGATTATTAGTTTATCCATGCTATCTACCCTATCCTTTTTGTTCTCATAATCGTATATTATAGTTTTGTATAATATATTTTCTATCTATTAGAAATATTTTTAATAAAATAATAAAGTACACATGAATGCTTGCAAATGGTAGAACTATTTATAAACATAATTCAAATAGTTTCGATCACATGAATGATCGAATTGATAATTACAAATTTTGTTATTTTTTTATATAGAAATCTTATTTGTAATTTGAAGTTTTGAACTTACAATTTATAATAATAAATTTAATGCTTTTTTGATATATAAAGTAGTATAGATCAATATATCGATTTCATCATCAACTATTTATAAGTAATCGGTTAACACAACACATGTGTATATATAATCATGTTGGGTATATATAAATAATTAAATTTCCATTCACTCAAGTTCTATTAGTGGCAAATACATAATTTATGCTCAATAAGGCTATGTTTGTCACAAGCCTTTCAAGAGATTTTCAAGAGCTTTAACTTTAGTTTTAAACTAAAAGCTCATATAGTATTAAAACTTTGTTTAGATGTAACTAGCTTTAACTTTTATTTGAAAAAAAACTCCAAAGTGAAACGCTATTTCAAGTAGTCACTTTGCTATAATAACCATATAAAACATATCTAGAAGATAAAAGCTTTAGGTAACCACTTTGCTTAAATGCTACAACCTACAGCTTCATCTAAAATCTAAAACTATCTTTGCCAAACATACTTTTAGTATATAAAATATACCAGTAATCTTAAATTGAGTCAAGATGAACATAGGAGTTTCTAAATGTATGTTTTGGTGGGAGGTCAGTTAACTTTGAATTACACTAATATTAAAAAACAGTGCTGAAAATATAGAATTTTATACACACTATATGGTTGCTACAACCACTTTTGTCCTCCGTGTAGCTCTGTCACTGAATTCTATTATCGGTTTTGTTGTATATTATTTATGAGAAATCAATGAGAACTAAAATAGTTCGGGGCAACGCCCGGGTATAACCTAGTTATATTAATAAAAGTAAAACTTTTGAATCATAGAAAATGATTTACGCCATCCACTTATTCGTTGCTAAATATCCATAGCCACTAAGCATTTTGTGGTATTGTTTGCAATATGTAGTAGAACTAGAAGGACTAAAACCTAAAATTATAAAGATTTGTTTATATAAAGAAAAAACTTTTAAACATCGATTGTCGTCTTGAAAAAGCTTTTAGGTTGGACAGAGTGGGTAGGGCACCGGACCGGTACCGGTTGGCACACCGCGCCGACCCCCCGGTACCGGTTGGGTGGGGAGGAAGTTGGGCACAGTGGTGCCGGTCTACGTGCCGCTCTAGACGACCGTTACAATAATTAAAAAAAAAAGGGTATGGCCCACTTCCAACGTCCTTCTCTCTTTCTCTTTTCTTCTTCTTTCATTTTTTTCCTTTTCTTCTTTCTGTGCGCACGCCTTCTCCCATTTCTTCTTCTTAATTTTTTTTTTCAATCTAAACCATCAAAAATGAATAGGGGGAAGAAACAAAAAGAACCTAATTTCTCAAATCTACCAAAAAAACGCAGAAACCCACCACCGCCAAACAATCGCGATGTTATGCCACCTCCTCCTTCGCAAAGAAACACGGCCGAAAATGTGTATACGCCACAACCCGTTGATGATTTCTTGAGTGGAATGGATCCATTGTTTTTCGAATCCGTCCCATCAAGTGTACAACAAATTAATACCGGGTTTATGAATTTCGCAAATGAAAATCAAGCCGGGTTTTCGGGTTTCGTGGGTGGTTCATCATCACGCTTCGCGAGTCAAAATCAACAGGTTCAAGAAGAAGAAGAAGAAGAAGAAGAAGAAGAAGAAGAAGAAGAAGAAGAAGGAGAAGAAGAAGAAGAGGTCGAGAAGGAAGAAGATGAAGCAATACCTGAGACCCAAGTCTCGGTTAAAGGTAAAAGAGAGTGTCGAAATTGGGGGAAGGATGAAGAGGCGTGTTTGGCAAAAGCTTGGTTAAACGTTTCCGAGGATCCATACGTCGGAAACGTCCAAACGGCGGGTTCGTTTTGGAAGAAGGTGAAGTTTCAGATGGACTCACACTTGAAACGTGATTCGGGACGTACCCCGGAAATGTGTCGGTCGAAATGGAAGGATTTGAAGCATAAGGTGTCAGGTTTTTGTAGTATCTACAATGTTAAGAAAAGTAAGATGTTGAGTGGCCAAAGTGACGAGGATGTGTTTAAGGCGGCCGTGGCATTGTATATGCGGAAATACAATAACAAGTCCGGGTTTCCGCATGTAGAGGCGTGACAAGTTTTGAGGAAAGGGCCGAAATGGTCGGAGGTTCTTACTTTGGAGGGGATTTGTGAGGAGTCGGGTAGCAAAAGGGCAAGAACGGAAGGATCTGTCCATGTACGTTCATCGGGGGAGGCATCGGTCCATATTGACTTGAATGAGGACCAGTTGGAGCAAGAAGAGGAGGGAGGGAATCTATGTAGCACCGAAACGGGTACGGGAAAGGGGTACGGGAACGATACGGGAACGATACGGGAACGGCAAAACTAAAAAATCCAGGATACGGGTACGACAATAAAAAAATATACAAATGTAAATTATATCAATTTTTCATAAAGGAGACTTGAGACTTGAGATATTATGTATAATTATATATGTAGAACTGTATAATACATGCTTGATTAGTGATCACTCATTGAATATTTAGTGTTTAATAATTGGTTTTGGAATATAAAAAATTTAATGTTGATTAAATTGTATATAATATAGCATGTTTGGGTTTGGGGATTAGAAAAAGTCCTTTAAAGCCTTGATATTATTAAGAAACCGTATGAAAACTTCAAAGAAACGTTTCAGTATCTATAGAAAATTCTAGGGAATGTTTCATACGTGTTTCGTACGAGGAAACGTTTCCATGGAGTTTCGGAAACGAGTACGGCTACCTGTTTGGAGTTTCGGTGCATCATAGGAGGGAATGACATGGATGATGCACCAGTACATCCTGATAAACCCGTGCCACCCCGCTGTAAAGCTAAGAGTAAGTAGGTTGTTGCTTCCGCCTCTACTACATCTGAGGAGTTCTTGAAGATGGTCGCGGAGTTGAAATGCGACAATGGGGATAAAAAACGAGCTCGGGAGGAGAAGATCCAGATGCAGGAGGCGATGATGGATAGCTATATGGCGGCGGAGGAGGCTAGGAAGAAACGGGAGGAGGAGATGACACGGATGGTCCAGAGTCAGCAGCGACAGAATGATATGGATTTCGTGATCAGGCCACACGATCACCTCAGCGGACCGATGTTGGAGATGGTTTTGGCGCAGAAACGCGCGCTTTGTGAGCAGTACGGATGGCCGGCGCCTTAGTTGTACGTTTATGTTGATTAAGTTGTATGTTTTACTTGTTTTCGTGTGTTTGAATAAGATTATGTGTTTTATTTGTGTTTTTAAGTTGTATTAGTTTTAATTTATTAAATAAAATGTTTTAGTTTTAAAAATAAATAGAAATGAAATTAAATAGAAAAGGGTGGGGAGGGGAGGGGAGGGGTGGCGAGGTGCTCCTAGCAATCGGGGAGGGGAGGAGAAGAAAAATCGGGGAGGGGAGGGGAGGAGTGGGCAAGCCCTCCCCCCACCCTTAGACGACTAAAAACTTTGTGGTATTGTTTGCAATATGTAGAACTAGAAGGACTAAAATATAAGATTTTTATCTAATTATAAAAAGTTGACTAGACGCTGACCGTTTTAAACAATAGTCAGTTAGTCACACTCCCTCCTCCGCCTATAAATACAAAATCTCTAACAGAATTTCAACTGAATTCCAGTTTTCAGTTACAGAGTAAAACGATAATGGATATACAAAGAGAACGAGATCGCCATGTCTACTTGGCTAAAATCGCAGAACGAGCTAGGAGATTTGACGGTATCTATATCTGTATCTATATCTATATCTATCTCTATCTCTATATCTATCTCGATCTATCTCTATATCTATATCTATATCTGTATCTATATCTATATATATATATATCTGTATCATCTGTATCTATATCTATACTTCATCAATTTATTCATTCAATTTCACAATTTCATTGATTTTCTTTACATATATATATATGTATACCTATATCTCTATATGACTATATCTATAGGTTTTTGGCTCTCCATTATGTATTCTGTTAATTTAGCTTTTTTGCTAGTTTATAAAAACTGAATGATCTTTAGGTGTTACCAATCGTTATGTGTGTGTGTGTGTGTGTGTGTATTAATGTTGTGTGAAAATTCGGTAACACGACCCCTTTGTTACTTACGCTGATAATTTTAGTGACTTCGGGCCATCTGACCTCTTTAATTCTGATATTAATGTATACCTAATTTCATTCTAATTTCAGTGAATTCGGCCATCTGACCTCTTTAATTATAACATTTTGTTGTTTTGTGACTCAGATATGGTAAAGGAGATGAATTCTGTAGCAATGTTAAATGTGGAATTAACTGTGGATGAGAGAAACTTGTTGTTTCTTGGATATAAAAATGTTACTGGAGAAAAACGAGCATCATGGAGGACAATGCGTGTTATTGAACATAACGAATTGGTTGCTGGTCATGAGCAAAAGGCGAAAAAGATTCAGGATTATGTGAAGAAGATTGAACATGAACTTACGACGATATGCAATGACCTTCTCTCATTGATTGATCACCATTTACTCCCATCATCAAAGAATGGCGTATCTGCAGTATTTCTTCATAAGATGTGAGTCTTTTTAGCTTACAAAGGACACAATATAACTAACAGATTTACACATTTTCTTCTAGTTCATTTTCCTTTTTGTTCTGTATAAACAGGAAGGGTGATTGTTTCCGTTATTTAGCTGAAATAAAAGTTGTGGATGATGATCGTATTGAAGATGCATTGCAGGCGCTTGAAGCTTACGAGGTTATGCCAATTTTTTAAATGTTTCTTCATCTTCCTTAATCTTTAATTGATTTCTTTGTTAATGATATTACATTATTGCAGACTGCGACTACCATTGCCACATTGCACACGTCATCAGCCCTGTTACCTACTCATCCACTCAGGCTTGGCTTGGCTTTGAACTTCTCAGTTTTTCAATATCAGATAATGAACTCTCGTGAAAGGTTTAATAACAGTTTCGTTCATGACTATCTCGTCTTTTGTAAATGTTCATATCATAAATGCTTTCGTTTTTTTGTCAAATGTTCAATTTGAATCTGAAGTTTACATTGGAACTTATTTTGAAGCGGTTTTTGTGGTTTGATAAGAAAACTAAGTTTTAAGTTAATGTGTTAAGATTGAAACCAAATTTATCCTGATTTCAACTGTGAATACTAGTTATTTTGACCATGGGAGTCAATGAAAACTTCTATGATATACATTACAGTCAATAAAATTTATACATGATTTAGCAAACTATTTTAAATTGTGAAGGGCTTTTCGTATGGCTAAACGGGCTTACGATGATGCTGTTGCTGAGCTTAAATTCCTTGGTGAAGCATCGTACGAGGAGAGCACTCATATTTTGCATCTCATTAGGGACAACCTTACTCGCTGGTCAGGTATAAAACACAGTTGTAGGCGATTCTAGAAAAATGTTACCCAATGTGGAATGTAGTGATATTACAATTATAGCCTGCAAACTACATTACAAGTATATAATTAACAAGCAGAGTTCTAATGCGATGGCTAAAGTAGAAGTGCGAGAAGCAGTTTTCAAAGAGTATAATTAATCTGCTTATATTTACTTTTTTACTGTTCGCTTCTATGAGTTCTAGTTTCGATTCTTACAAAAGTTAACATTCTTGTATATAGTATCAACATATTGTAGCCTAATTAAACTTCTTATTTTGTGTAATCTATTCTTATGGAGTCAGATGAACACTTTAAGGCTGGAGAACCACAAGAGAATTAAGATGTGCTTCTGGAAATAAAGCAACTGGGTAAGCACCTCCTTGCGTTTCATTTTGCAATCTACGCCTTCGATATAGTTTTCCACTTGCATTCTCTACTAGAGGTGACCATTCAAACCTGTATGTATGAGAATGGGTCAATTCAGGTCACATTTATCTTTATAACCTGTCAAATGGGTAACAAAGTAGCTCAACATGAAATGTGTCATGAATATTCATCCAATGTGTATTCGAACTAACATCCTAACTTGGTTTAGATATATAAGAAATTACAGTCTTAGATCAGTAATTATTGCTTTCTAATTATATAGGGACAAAAAAATGTTCATGGGTTTCCCACCCAGCTTTGACCGGAACCAAATCTGGCCCTTTTACCCGACCCACCCAGACACCACCCTCTAGCATTATTAGAAGCAGCCCGATCCTCATAATCATGTCATCTGTATCTGTTAAAAATTTTGAAAGGTTAAGATTTGGAAATCATTTACAAGCACACATTAACCAAATAGTTTGTAAAATGAGAACCAACTTTTCATTTTAGTTATTGTATACAAATAAATTAACAAGTTAGTTCTCCAAACTTACCCGTGGATATATGTTGCAGATGTAGCTTAAAGTAAGATCAAGAGATTAGAGGCAATGGCTTAGCAAGAAAACTCTTACAGTTTGCATGGACATAAGTACATGTTGAGTTGTTTCTCTATCCGATTCCACAATTGTCAAGGATCTTGAGATTGTTGCATAGTTGGTAATTTCTGCTTTCCATTTTCAGTACATCTATGTTTGTAACTTTCTTCTATCATGATTCTTCTTGAATCTATGGTATATAGACATAACACATGCAGTGATGATATAACCACAAATGATAATATAACCGCCTTGACTATCTGTGTAGCTGAACCTGCAATGTATCAGAATTACCATCCATGTAAGTAATTAGACTTGCAAATTTCACTTTGTGCTAGAGCAGGCCATGAAAGTAGTGCATTTGATAAAAAGCTCAAAGAAGCGTTTAATCGCAGAAGTTCGAGGTGAAAACTTGAAAATCAGATGTTAGAAATAAAGATTTACAGAATTAAGTAAAAACTTTTTAACAAATAAAATTAAAGCTTTAATGTTTAATTTATTTAATAAATAATCATTAAATTGCGGTAAATTATTTTTAAAAAAAGATATTCACGAGAACGCACCCATAATCACCTGGTTTTATTCAATTTTGAAACTTCAAATACTCTCAAAATGAAGGATTTTGAACAAAATATTATATGGGGCTCCCGATCCAACCCAACCTAATGACCTATAGTGTATCGAAAGATATCTCATAACTTGCTAGTAATCCAGCAGCTTGACATATTCAACTTTGCACATCCAATCAAATCTTGTACCTTTAGGCAATTTCTTCCTTTTCTTCTCAAGTGGACAATTTAGCTTCTAATCACTTTGACTAAGCCAAATGTCGCATTGATCTGAATACACACTTGTAACTTGTGATGGATATTGCCAAGAATGTTGTGTTTGCATTTCGCAACAATAACTTTGCAAATCTTCAATTTCTTTGACAGATTCGAAAAATTCCCATATGTCCATCTATTAGTGCAAATCAATCTTGTAAATTTTGATATACAAAACATTAATTTTAAGTTTTCCTTCTATTCAAACAATAGATGCATCCTACATCACAACCATATAATGTAATTATTGGTGTGATCGGATTAAAAGGGTTGTGGCTTATCACCTTCGTAAATGAGACTAAAATCTATATCTGGATTCAGGAACCCTTCAAATATTCCACCAATATTTTCTTTATTTGTGTTTCAAACAATCCAAAGTCCAAAGTCGTTGGCCATCACCTCTTGGAGGATGTCCTACCCAAAATTCAACTCCAAAAATGAAGAAATATTATATTATTTTGTGATCAGTTAAATCTTAAGTTTTACCATCATCAAATGGTTTAGTGGTATTATCTTCACAAGATGTCTTTGGTTCGAATCATAATTTAATTTCCACAATGATGGCATGTGTGAGTTTTCGATCAGTGGTTTCTCATCAGGGGTTTTCATAAAAAAAAAATTACATTAATAAGTGATACTTATTAAAAATTACATTAATTTCGATAAGTGGTTTCTCAACAGGGGTTATCATAAAAAAAAAAAAAAATTACATTAATAAGAAATATTATATTACGGATGATAGTCCGTTGGGTTGGTTTTGTGATTTTCCTTCCTTGAAACCAGTTACGAAACCCATTGCCACTTTGCCAGGTCGACATATGGGTTCAAGGGTTGATAGTAGGGCATTAAACATTTGAGCTGAAGGCAATCTACAGTAATAACATTTGGGTTTTCATAAAAAAAAATTACATTAATAAGTGTTAACATTTTGGGCTTCATAAATATTGCTATACATCCACCCCTGGTCAAGTCCCCGTCACTTATTAAACATCCGGTTTTTAAATTCTCATTAAGGTTATCTCTAATGTTAAAGACACCTATAGGCGTCTTGAGCTGACACATCATATCTTTACAAATCTTTACACATCCTTATAAATCTTTCAAATTCTATAATTTTATCTCCAACCATACAAACATCCTTACATATCTTTTTTTTTTCCAACTAAAGACAAAAATATATTTGGTAAGGGCATACTCTTAGATAAAGGCATCATTCAAAAAATCTTTAGGTTTAAATAAGCTTCAACAAATGATATTTAAAGACACCTAATGGCACACAAAGACACCCCATTGAAGATAGCCTAAGAAATCCTCGTTATCTTACATTAACTTTGTGAATGAAACAATGTAAATGTATTATAGAGTAAAGTTAAAAGTTTAATGCTATCTTAATTTTGTGCAAATTTGGGTTCGAGCAACAATTTTGAGATGAATTTTTCCGTTTCGGGTAACATTGGCGGGATTACCTAATACCATCCATATCCTAAACCCACTAAAAGTTTGATAGATTATTATGGGTAAAATATAACCAACTTTAAATTTGGCTCAATTTTAGGACTTTTATCACTAAAATCAAATTTAAGGAACTAAATTAATAAGTCAGCTAGACTTAATAACTTTTACCATTTAAAAAACGATTATCGGTAAAGTTAAGTATTTAAAATATTAATTAGTAAATGATGCTAGTCTAACTTGCTAATACATCTATGGTTTTAACTCACACCTCTTAGGTACGACTTCTTGAGGGGACAAATTTAGGCCTGTGCTTATAGACAGGCCGTCCTCAGGACTTTTTGCCTGCCACGTCAGCATCACATTTCTCAGGATTCTCTTCGGGACACTCACTGTCTATAAGGAAAACTTCTTCAGAATTTCTTCACTACATTATCAATTCTTTTAACATTTTTTATAACTTTATATATATTTAACATTAAAACACACTTAATTAATTGAAAAAACACATTTTATTATTAAACCACACCACACTTAATTAAAAAAAGTTACAACAAGGATTAAAAACGTAACGATTGTTCATAACGACAATTTATTTTAAAACATAACAACAACAACACAATAACATAAGAACTACTCGTCGCTCTCGTTCTCATCGTCACTGCCACCCATCTCTAGAAACTCATCCCCATACTCATCCATCAAAGACTTATGATAATTAAGAAGCGCTTTCAACTGCCTCCTAGGCATGTCTGTGGGCACCGGGTTCTGAAGAAAGTTAAACGCATCCATAACTTCCTTCCTGCGACGAGAAGCTTTCCTTGTCGTCCGATCCTCTTCAAACTTCTTTCGATCTTCCTCTGATTTTTGTAGCGCATCCCTCTGTAACTTGAGCATCTCGTCGAGCTTCAGTAGCGCCTCTGACCCGGTGGATGATCTACTAGAACCTGCATCAGAACTTTGGGATAACTTTCTGCTAACATTACGCCTCAATGGTCTCTTAATGGGGTCATCTCCTAACAAGTCGTCAACAGCTGGGTTTTGTGTCCTCGGCTCACCGTCGTCACCCAAATCCACCCACGCCGCTTGCTTTTGTGTCCCGTGGTCATTCCAAAATGTTGGAAAACCTTTTAGGATTTCCCAACACTTTTCAAACGCAAATCTACTCGGCCCATACTCCCGCTTGTATTGTTCATGGACGACATCATAAATATGCTTCTCGTCTGCCCCGCTTTGACGTCCTTCGTCACTAAACCTTTTAAACACGGCCCCGAAATTCTTACAACCGGCTTTGATTTTGTTCCATTTGCCATGAAGTTGACTTATGTTACGGTAACTTTCTTTTGATGCGGTGTTAAACAATCTCTCAATTGTTGTCCAAAACACGTTTTCTGTTTGCCCATTCCTTTTGATGGCATCCTCAGTAGCATGCACCCAACTCCTAGTCAATATCACACATTCGTTTTCGCTTCACTTCTTCTTTTCTACCACCTCCTTGCCTTTTTTCGTCAACCGCTTTGACGGTTTCGCGATTTCCTCTTCTACAGGAGTGGCAGAAGCGACACTAGTTCCCGCTCTTTCATTTTCCACTTCGTCGTCAACGGGAATCGGTTGCTGTTGTAATGGTGGTGGTGGTGGTGTTGCCACGGCTGCTGCGTGTTGCAACATTTGAGCAGCTTGCCATTGTTGCAATAACAAAAGATTGTTGGCACTATTTATACCCTCGATCGGGTTGTACCCAAGATTATTGTAAAACGAAGTAGAATACGGGTTGACATTATACGACATCGGCGATGGTGAACCGAAGTTGAGTGGGATTTGGGAGTTGGAAGATTGACCTTGTGGGTTCGAGCTCGACGTTGGCGGTGAGGGTGGTGGAGGAAAGTCAAGAAGATTTTGAAGCATGTCATCGGCAACATTCTTGTTTTTTTTGTTGATTTTGGGTGTTTTTTTAGACATGGTTTGGTTGTATGGTTTGATTTTGGGTGATGGTTTGAAGGTTTTCGGTTGATGTAAAGAAAGAAGAAGAGCACAAAGTCTTTTTTTAAGAAGAAGAGGACTTTAAATCAGTTTGGAGGTTTGGAGGAAACTAGCCGTTTCATTTGAAAACAAACATGATTTCGTTTTTTTTTTTTTTTGCAGTGTATCGTTAATGGGCCCCACGTTGGAGCGTCCCCCATCTTCTTCCGCAAGAACAAGTTTGAGGACGCAGGACTTCGGACGATCATTGCCTATTGTCATCTGCGTCCTTGTGGCTTGAAGACGCTCGGGAAGACTATCTATAAGCACCGCCCTTATAAGAATTTTTTTTTTCCTGAAAAATCTGCTCATCTTTTGACCCTTTGTGACATCACTTTGACCTTATATTATGAGGTGTTATCTGACTATATATCTTACTTTTTTAACTATTACTTATCTTATTCAATAAACACAAACTTCTTACAACTAAAGAAATTAAATAAATTTTATTTTTTATCTGCTGTTAGAATATATATATATATATATATATTCTTACCATTTTAAATCGATTAATTTCAAAGTTGAAGGAACTATAAGTTTATTAACAGTTACACACATATTAGAAATCTGAATTTTAAAGGAAAATTTAGAATTCAACACTAATTAATATAGATGTATGTTTAGCATGTATATTACGGGTAATGTTGTAGACAGAGGCGGAACTAGAAAAAAAATCCCAGAGGGTGTAAATGTAAAAAATTCGTGAAATATAAATATAAAAGGGGTCAAAATGTTAAAAACCTATAAAAGAATTTTTTAAATCGAAGAAAATTTTGAAAATACATGACAAAATTTAAATTTTGAGGGAACTATTTGCTCCCTTTGTCTCCCATATGGGAACGCCCCTGGTTGTAGATGAATTGAATAGTATGATCCAAAACTTATTTATATTTGTCCATTTGTTAAAACTCATGATAAACTCAAATAGATAACCAATCATAAATTTGTATTGATAGATGTTCATTCGTTGTTATTTTTGGATAAAAAGATTTTACCCCTAACTCGTTCATTCACTTTAATTCATAAACAAATAAAAATAAATGCAAACAAATACAAAGAAATGAAAGAATGTGATGAAAACATAACTATGTGTACTTATAGTCTTATATATACTTACGTAACTAACTTTTATACCAAATACACACTTAACAAAAATCGAAAAATTTATTTTATTTCAAATTACAATGTATGCTGCAGCAGTCACTGCTAGGAACAACACGTCAACACTTTTATCGTCCCCTTATTTTATGTTAAAAATTAACTTTTCAAGACGATCCTTCAAAGTTCCAACCGAATAAACTTTATCGCTATTGTTAGAAACATGGAGAAAGTAAAAGGACTGGAATCTAAATAGTGTAAAATTAAATGTTGACCAAAGGCTGACCATTTTGAACAATAGTCAGACTCCCTCCACTTCACCACCACCTGCCTATAAAAGCAAATCTCTAACAGAATTGCAACAGAGTTTCACTTTTGCAGTTGCAGAGTTGGAGAGAGAAAGAAGATGGACGAACGATATCGTCAAGTTCTCATTGCTAACCTCGCTCATGAAACTAAGAGATACGACGGTATATGTCATCATCTTCATCTACATCTATATATCTTATATCTATCTGTATTAATCTATATCTATATCTATATCTATATCTATATCTATATCTGTATCTATATCTGTATCTATATCTGTATCTATATCTATATCTGTATCTATATCTATATCTGTATCTATATCTGTATCTATATCTATATCTATATCTATATCTATATCTATATCTATATCTATATCTATATCTATATCTATATCTATATCTATATCTATATCTATATCTATATCTATATCTATATCTATATCTATATCTGTATCTATATATCTAGGTTTATATATATCTGATTATATATTCACATTTTCAAGGTGTTTTCAAAGTGATCGTTTGTATAATTCTATCTATATCGATATCCATTTGTATACTTCGCTAATTTCTTCATTCAATTCCACAATTTCACGGTGTTTTTCAGTTAATTACTGCTATATAACGACATGTACTGCCTGATATTTTTACATTTCGAAATCATCGGTTTTGTGTTATATATAGAAGATACGTGATGCGCTTCATGTTAACTCAATTTCGTTCATAACTTGATGCCGCTTCTCGAAACGATCGTTAGGTTTTATTAGTTTATCGGAAGTTTGTGAGTTTGCTTGTAATGTTAATTAGGTTCGTGTTAAGTTGATAATTGATCGAAATACGACCAGATTGATCGGCTTTGGAAGTTTTATGATGATCGTTAGGTTTTAGGAGTTGCACTTTTGCATTTATGATGAAAAATGATAATCAGTTGAACAATCAAGTTCGGATGGATCACTTAGTTTAAAGGTTCTAAATTATAAATAGGTGTTATATACATTGAATATATATCAGGTTTTCCTGTAATCACAATTTTCATGATGATTTCTTGAGGTTCTGCCCATCAAACTCGAGTAATAAATAGGCGTTTGTGTGTATTTGTATGTGTAGTTAGAGAATCACTTGAGTATAACGAGCCCAGTGCTACATGCAGTCAACTTCGATCAAATTGCAGCTTTTTAGTTCATTAGTATGTGTAGACGACAAGTCTAATCTACGTTGACGTTTTGTGTTAATCTGGTTATCTTATAATCTCTTATGATATTGACATTGATTTGTTGTATGAATTTGGTCATTTGATATTTTGTATAAGTTTCGGTAATCTGACCCTTTGGTTCTGATTTCAATCTGATATGTACTTAAAGTCAGTCTGTTAAAAAATTGAAGTAAAAAGATAACTGAATATATTGATCGATCTCAGAATGACATAGATTTTGAGGCTATAACAAGTGGTCGTAATAGCTTGCATTAAGCAATGTCCTTGAAAAGGAGATGTCACTTATTAAAGCAGCATATTGCAATGACATTTAATGTTTATTGGTGTTATTGTGACTCTTAACTACTACTAATATATGCAACTTAATAAAACGCCCACAGTACTAGAAATAAGGCGCAGTTTGATTCTGATGAAAACGAAAACCATTTATATATGCAACTTTGTTGAGTTTTTGAGTTAAAGCATCTACCAACATTCATGATTATTTCCTCTTGATGGCTCAGAGATTGTAGAAGCGATGATTGCTGTAGCAAAGTTGGATGTTGAGTTAAATGTCAATGAAAGAAACTTGTTGGATGCTGGATATAAAAAAGTCGTTGATGCAAGAAGAGTAGCATGGAAAAGGTTTACTATTCTGAGACAAAAGGAACTGTCAGAGGGTCACGAGTGGAAGGTGCAACAGATAACCGACTCTCTGAAGAAGCTGGAAGATGAACTTACAACAAAATGCAATGAACTACTCTCACTAATCGATCAGCATTTACTCCCATCATCAGAAACCGATGGATCTGTAGTATTTTGGAATAAGCTGTGAGTCTTTTAGCTTCTTTATTTTATTTTTTAATTTTAAAGTTAACTTTAATTCACAATATTCACCAACTCACACAATTGAGGAGTGTCTACATGTACTTACATTATATAAAAGCTAACCCAATCATTCCAAGAAATTGAGTTACACCTACCTCTGTTCTTTAACCAAAGGTATCCATATGATATAATCTCTTGGGATATTCTCTCGACACATACCTTCATGTCTTCAATCCACAAGCACCAACATGCCACAAACACAATCCCTTTAAACACTAATCAGCTGCTGAAAAAGAAAAAAAATGGGCTAACCTTGCACCACACGCTAATAGGATCAACTAATTGTTTTTTGTCTCTGGGTAAACAGGAAGGGTGATTACTTTCGTTACTTAGCTGAGGTTAAAGAAGGGGATGAGCGTACTGAATTTGCATCACAATCACTCAAAGCTTATGAGGTTAAGTTAATTTCACAATAAATAGCATATATATTCCTTCTTTGTCTTTGATATTATTCATGCTACTTAAATGTATTGTTTGGTAACCACAGATTTACAACTGGGGTGTTAACTGGGTTGTTATATTACATTACAGGAAGCTACTGAGTTAGCCATGTCAGCTCTGTCACCTAGTGATCCAGACAAACTTTGCTTGTCTATGAACTACTCGGTCTTGCACTATGATATACTGAAAGACCGTGAAAGGTTTAATCATTGTGTCATTCTCATGTTTCTGCCTTTGCAAGTTTTTACATCAATAGGGCTTGGGCTTTTTGGGTCAAATGTTTAACTTTTGAAATCTACGTTGGGCATAAGATTAATTTGCAAGAGGTTTTTGTTAAGCCACAAGTTCATAAGAAAAATAAGCTTTAAAAGATTGAAACCAAATGTTCATTTATTTAACTGTGAAAGGTAGTTTTTCTAGTATAAATCACTATCAAAAGATATTTAGTCAATTTCTCACTTTTACAGGGCCTACAACATAGCTGAACTGGCCTATGGTGATGCTGTCGATGAACTTGATCTCCGCGGTATACCATTCTATGAGGCCATGACACCTGCTGAACAGGCCAAAAGAGATGCTGTTACCCGTTATCTGAAGCAACTTAAGGAAAATCTTGATTTTTGGTCAGTTATTGCAGAAGAGGAAGGTAAACCCCCTCTTCCCCTACTCATATAGGTCAAACATTGAAACCAGATGCAAACAAACCATGAAACTAGAATTACTCTGATTATAGAGATACATATTTGGGAGTGATTATAGAAAGATACAGCGTTCAAGTATGCAAGCATAATGTCATCTATGTTTCAAGTATGAAAATTGGTGATTGTAATATAGTGTATGACTGCATAAGAAAGCAGCATAACGACATTCCAGGGGCTGAAATACAATTGTGTGAAGCGGTTTTAGAGCAATACAATTGAGCTGCTTATGTATCTAATTCAAATTTTTTTCATTTATTTTCTATGGGTGTTAGCTTCAATTCCTACAAAATATAACGCTTGTGTATGTAGAATCAAGAAATTATAGTTTAAACTCCTAAAAATATTTCTACACAGGAAACCAGGTACAGACCGAAGAAACTCAGGGGAAGTGAATTCTGGTTCAGAAACTAACGCAACTACAATTCTTAGCAGTAAGTACCAGTTCAATATCTAATTCTTGTCTTCAATATGTAGTATATATGTACAGTTGCATGGTTTACTAGAGTTGACAACTGCCTTCCATTTGTATGAAAATGGGTCAGTCAGGTCAAATTTCTTTGGATAACAGGTCAAATCGGCTAATTTAATGTAGCTAAAAATGAAACGGTTCAAAAGTGGTCTAATGTGTACTTTAATTCCTTAAACTTGAAAAAATGATTTGTATAAAAGAATTACGAGTATATTCTTATATCACTGATGTCATTCTTGTATGATTGTATTGACAAAAGAGGTGTTCATGGAATCATGGGTCTCGCAACCCATTTGACCAAAATTATCTGCTTTGACCTGACTCGATTCTGACCCACTGCCAAACCCACCCAAATCACTAGTTTGCCATCTCTATCCTGAACCATTGTTAAGGCAACTTGATCCACACAATCAGTTGTTATTTGTGTTTTGTTGAATTATTGGTGGGTAAGATATGAGTTATTTACAAGCACACCATAATCAAATCGTTTCTGAAGTGAAAATCAACTTTTCGTTTATAGTACAATGTATGTATAACCAATTGGTTCTCCAGTCTCATTGATGTATCAATGTTGCAGATCTAGCATAATGTACATGATCAAAAGAGCAGGGACAATGGCTTAGAAAGAAAACTCTCATTTCTTTGCATAAAACATTGAATTGTTTCTTCATTCATTTTACTACCGTCAAGGATCTTGATATTGCTGCAGAGTTGGTATTTTCTGCTTTTGGTTATCAGTAGTTCAGTACATCTACGTCTGCAACTTAGTTCTGTCATGATTCTTCTTAAAACTTTGGTATATACATATATAGCTCATGATCTTGAATAAAGGTTTACTTGTCTTGCGCAAATATTTGGTTTATAACATAATAACCAAATCTATTGGTTTCCAAGTTTTGGCAAGTCCCAAACATCAAACTTGAAACAAACCATAACTACTTACTTGTAAGGAATAAGAAACAAAAAATTGGCCATGGCAGTCACAAAATCTTTAGCAATCGACTTAATTTCAACCCTCAGTTTTTTTTTCTACTTATGTCACAATACATTGTTTAGGCATAAGCGGGTCACTGTACTTAAACTCGCATGCTATATAGATCACTTGTTAATCTCACATAGGACAAGATGGCACAAGACTGCTGATTTGGCTATTCTTTCTTATTCCTATACCCATGAAAGTAACTCATTAATTGGGACGCTTAGTAGTCTTATGCTCAAATTCTCTTGTTTTAAACTAGTTTGATTTCTCGCGCTCCGCCGCGGGGAAACTATAATAAGATATCTTTGATTTTTAGACTGGTAAAGTTTAATGGCATTATCACTATACAAAGCTACCAGTGCGTTGTCCCGAGGAGCATGATATTTATTTGTGTTATAATATGGTTTCGTTCTGCAAAGTTTCCACAAATGTGGTGAAAGGCCTTATCAATGCTATACTCATTTAACACATGAGGAACAACCCGTTTAAGGCATGGCCATAAGTCAAACCTGCGTGAGCGCACCCGTTTAAAAAATATTAGTCATTTATTCGTTAGTGCCTTTAAAAATACATACACCTCTCTAACACTCCTTATCGAATAAGATGCGAGTTGCTTATAAAACAATTCTTACTTTTGAAGTTGTTAGACTTTTGTTACCAAATATTACACTTCAACAGTTGTACAAATTGAAAAAGTTAATAGCTAACTTTTCGCTTAGTTCGTATTACATTGAAATAAAATGGCATCCACCTATATCAGCTTAAATTCTTTTTGAAATAAACATGAAGGGGAACAGATGTCGTATCTCCATAAGTAAGACCTATTTGTTTTCTTTTGAACAATTAATATTATACTTTGAAAATAAGAAAAGTACGAGTAGTAGTGTTTTGCCATGTATCTTTCATTGAGAGTGTTTGTAATGGGACTTTCCACCCCGGCGTCGAAGGCCAACCACCTCGGGGGTAGTGCCAATCGTTACAGGCTCGGCATCGTTAGGTAGTGAAATTGGTGTCATTGGCTCAACGTGGGTGTATCCACCTTGGATGAAGTTGGGGTGGTTCTTTTATTTGATGTTTTTTTTCCCCTTCCAATCGTTGAAAATTAGAATGCAAAATCAAAAACACACTTTATTTGGTGCTAGCAGTTGGATTAGATAGAAGCATGAGACGTTTTTTAGTGCAATATGATTTAACTGCTTATGTATTTTATTCCCATTTTTTTTCTTTTCTAAGTGTTAGTTTGAAATTCCTACAGAAGGTAAATATAATCAAGAAATTATACTTTGAATCTCTTATTTACAGTAATTTACTTTACGCAGATGAACACGAGACTGGAGAGCCTTCAGATGAGCAAGATCTGTTTAAGGATCTACAATTCTTAGGGGTAAGCACCGCCTTCCATTTTGCATTCCCCACCTTCGATATATATGATATTTCCATTAAACTTGAAATTCCTTACTAGAGGTTACAATTTAACCCATTTGTATGAAAATGGGTCTAATCGGGCCAACTTTCTTTTGATAATGGGTCAAATTGGTACTAAAAATGAAATGGGTGAAAAGTGGTCTATATAACAGAAACAAGTGTTCAGTTGTCTTCCAACCCATTTGAGCAGTACCCAAAGAATTATACAATCTGATTCAACCCACCCGAATCGCTAATTTTGCCACCTCTGCCATGATTATTGGCACTTTGGTAGCTTGAGCCTCGGAAACATCTGCCATTTGTGTTTTTTGTTTAATTGACGTTTTATGATTTGGAATATTTTACATGCACCGCTTACTTAACTATTTCAGTTTTCTTATTGTATATGTATAGAAATAAACCCGTTGGTTCTCCAATCTCACCCCTGGATCAATGTTGCAGTTATAGTAGAAGATCGAGAGATTGGGATGATGGCTTACTAAAAAAACTCCTATGGATTTGCATAAACATAGGTACACATTCAATTGTTTCTTCATTCATTTCAAAACTCACAGGGATCTTGAGATTGCTCCAGCGTTGATCTTTTCTCCTTTCGTTTATCAGTACATGTATGTTTGTGACTTCATTCTGACGTGCTTCTTCTTGAATCTTTGGTACATGCATAAAGCTCATGTGCTTGTATAAAGTTGTGCTTGTTTTGAGAAAATTTTTGCAAGATAAAAATCAATATACCCATTTGACATAATATTAAAAAAGGCAACTAAAACTGTTATCATATATTGGGGAGGTTCCACTTCCACAAGTCAGTATATGTGGGATAGTGGATGGGTCAAATGGGTTGGATAACATGTTAAAAGAGCAAATGGGTTGGATATCATGTTAAAAGAGTTTCTTTTTCTTTTCTTTATTTATTTATTTATTTTTTTGACATGCAGTCACCTTTTTTACTTATTATTATAATGTACAGTGATAAACTCAGATTACTGGACATCAATAAAATCTTACAATAACTCTATTACTAAAGCTCTAATACATCTTTTTTAAATAATCCAATATAGGAGGCCGTACACATACATCATACATGTAATGACAGATTCCTGACCAATAGAGAAACAATATATTTCAAGTCGACTAAACATAGGGCAAAAATACTCCGTTTCCAAATCATTGGAAATCGTCTTTTATCAACCTTTTTGGTACATGGACTCATCGTACGCCGATATTTGCCATTTATAGTGTCTAATCTCAATAGCTTCGTAAGACCGATTGAATTTTCACCTGGTAATAAGTAACAATAAATACTTTGCTTGTTGGATTACAAGAATTACATTGTTTTAGACAGTTAAAACTTCAAAACTTTGAGTGACTTGATAAATGGGCATGAGCTTTCCGTAAATCTTGATGCCAATGTGTACATATTTACTCATGTTCCCAGTCAATTTGCCATAGATCTACCGTGGAATCATGTAGTAACAGTAACTGAACCATTATTCTGGAAATGAAGAGGATTATGGTGGTTGGTTGTGGCAATTGTGTTGGTGGGAGTGGTGGTTGTGGATGTTGTGTTGACAGAAAAGGTGTCTGTAGGGGTAGTAGGGGTAGGGGTAGAGGTAGGGGTGAGAGTGGGTGTGGTTGATGAAGGAAGAGGAGGGACTTGAGGGAGTAAAAAGGATTTTAGGTGTTTGTAGAATTCCTTTGGTTTTTCTGCAATATAAGCATGTCCTGTATCCTTTAACACCACCATATCTGCATTATCGCCTAAATGCCTGCATTTTAGTTGTTTAATATTCATGTCCCATTTAATAGTCATTCTGTCACACTTGACTTAAAAAATCAAAGCAACACAGTGAAGATCTCATTGTTAAGTAGGGTCGAACCTTTTCAATCTGTAACCCAATTCCATGGGAAATACTTGATCCTTATCGCCCCAGATTATCAATGTTGGCTGCAAGTTGAGATATAGTTCATGCATAAAGTCTAAAAATACGAAGTAGTAGAGAGAAAACCGGTGAAACAAGTGAAACTAGGTAACAGGGAATTAACCTGGGGTATTTTAGGAAGTTCAGAAAATTTACGGTCTTTAGCTAGAGCATGTACCAGCTCCTTTTTCTCTGCTACATTTTCTTTGTTCATTTCCTGCGCCCAAGATTGAATGTTATGCTAAAGAGATTGCTTTAGTTAGCTTTTCAAAAGCGACTGGTCCATATTAAAGAGGCTGAAATATTGGCAGGGCACAAATTCGTGAATTAAATGATGTGGCTGCTAGTGTTATTTTGATTGATGGCTATCGCTTGTGGAATAAATTGCTACTATTGATTTCATATACGGTTTAATTAATAAATGAATATGAATGTAACTTTCATTTGGTTCATTGTATGCAACTAACCCGCTAAATTTGAACGATTAATGTAAAATTTTAAGGTTGACCAATCAAAAACTTCTACGTGGCAGCTCATATGGTGTGCCACGTATACACTTTTACATTAATCGTTCAATTTGGCAGGTTGATTATATACAATGAACCAAATTAAAGTTACATTCACACAATAGAAAAAATGTAAAAGTCACTTAAACCCTTACAACAAATGTATAAGATAGATAGTACATAATACACATTAAAAAGCATGGTACGTATTACTGTGATATGATTTCTTCTCTAACAACATATAATCATAGTTACACACATATCGAAAAATAACTATTAGAATGAATAAATAAAAAGTTGAGCATATGAGTCGAGCTGAGCTACAGTTTGTAATATTACTTGAAAGTTGAGCATGTATGTTACACATAAGACTTGAGACAAATTTAAACTCGACACTAACCATTTAGAGAAACCCACTGGTATCAAGATGGCCACCGTAATCACCATATCACATTGGGCATCACACCGTTATCTATTTGGGTACTGGTGTGATAAGACCAATGTGATGGCTTCAAAGCGGTCATATTGTGTGATCCGTGTGGTGTTTTATATTTTTTTTATTGGGTATCATATAGTTGTGAGGTATTCGGGTCCAATTACAAGGTAATGGTCAAAGTAGAGATGGTTCCAATATAATGCTATAGTGATCAAAATAAAATAAAATTAGAAGATTGAAAATGAAATGCTACACATACTACTAATCCTTCTGTTTCATAGTAATTATACTATAATATAATTATATTTGCTTAGTGGGTCACATACTTATGCCATGGTGTTCTGTGTTTGATACTTTCATCCTAAATAAATGACAAATTTGCATTCTAAATAGATGACAAGTTTGCATTGTTATTCTTGTGTTGGAAAAGTATACAACGTTCATCTAGAATTTGGAATTTTTCAATCCACGATATGTATTCTTCGAACTTTTTGTAAATCATGAAATGAATTGTTCAAATTAACCTGTTAGCGGACATGTTAGACTTTGAGTATACTCCGTGATAGATTACTAGCTAGTGAATAACTATGATATGAATGAACAAAATGTTTGCAAACAATTCATGAAATTTGTAGGGGTGAATTATTAAAGGGTTTTTTTTTTAGATTTTTGGTTCCATCCTAGGAGTTTAGGATATAATGTCGTTCTAAAAAATAATTAGAAAATTTATTTAGCAACAATTTCATTTATGTTTTTCTATTTATTTAATTTAAATTTTTTTAGACCGCAATCTATAGTTATCCTATTTTTAATCATAAACTACAAGAATGGTTAGGACGTAATGAGAAAATCCCCAATTATCTAATCTCATAAATGTAAAGTGAAATCCTTATTAAGATGAAACACTCCAAGGTTAAATATTTTCCAAATGGACCACAACCTCATTTTATTCTTTATAAAATGAAGGAATGAATATGAAGAAGATCAACCACGGATGTCTCATTTGTTTTTAACAGTTTGATTATGTGCCTGTTCGCCTATATCTTAGCATGATGTAAATGCATACCTACATATTTATTCATATGACTAAAATTTAATGTTTATATTATTCGTTCCAAATTTTATCTATATATATGAATTATCTTCTTTTAGAAAGTTTTCTAAGTTAAAACTAACAATCATATCGAAATCACATTATTTTAGGAATCAAATTTTTACCAACTAAATATATTCAAACAAGGCATGATACACCATACGCTATACGCCGATAAACATTTATCACATAATTTAATAGGCTATCATAAATGTAACATTCAGAAAAATGTCCCACATCTTTTCCTATTTCGTCCCTTTCCCTTTATATATATTCCTCAAAATCTTAAGTATATCATATAAAAATTCTATAAATTACCTAATCTTCAGACAATTATCTTAAGAAACAAATCTAAGCATAATTTAAAAAATAAAAATATATATGATGATAAAAATAGTAATAAATAATATAAGAGGTTTGCTAAATACAGCTCTTTTAAGGTGCATAAATTGTTTGTACATTTACCATGAAAATCACGGACGGGCTTTTAATATGAAAGGTACAAATTTTTTTTTATGCCCGTTAAATACAGACCTCGCATTTCCCATAATATAATATCAAAAAGATAGAAAAATTAACTTACATCAATGAAGTCAACAAGGATACAATTAGGAGTCTTAACAGGTGGCTTAACAAAAGTAAACCTCATCAACTCCTTCATCTTTTCCGGCGTCTGTGGCAGCAACATCTCCGCCGCTTCCTCCAAACTTTTCACCGGAAAAAGCCCATTTTCTAAATCTCTTTCTTCTAAAGAAACACCAGCACAACATATCACAACTCTCTCAACTATATCTATATATTCTACCGCCATTCTATATGCCACAAACCCCCCATAACTTAACCCCACAACTCTCATTTTCCTCACCATATTATTCATCAGCTTTTTTATGGCTTTATATATAGACTCGGCTTGGAACGACTCGGACCGGTCCGGGCGAGTTGAATACGAGTCACCAAAAAAAACCAAGTCAGGAACATAGACATTAAAGTGTTTGACAAATCTTGGGATGATTTCTGGGCCCCACTGCCACATGGCGTTGGCTCCGAAACCATGGAGTAAAAGTAAGTCGGGTCGGGTTGGTTTGTGGGTTTTGGGTATCCAACAGTGGATGACGGTGCCGTCACCGAGGTCTGTTATGGTTGATCGGAGACCGGAAGATGAGAAAGTGGTTCGTAAGCACCAGTTTCTTGATGCTGTGAAACTGAAACATTTTGTCATGTTTTGTTGGTGTGGTGTGTGTAGAATCTTTTAGATTACACACAGTTTGAGGTGTTTTTTAGTATGTTTGTGTGATTGTGTGTGTAATAATAATATACGAATATGAATTTATACTTTTCTTTTAAGAAGAGAAGAATATGAATATGTGGAGAGAAATTAATGGAGTAGAAAAAGTAGGTCATAAATAATGTGTTTTTGGGTAGGAGTTGAAATGAAAATTTATTGGTGCATGTGGCAATTTTGGTGAACAAATTTACGAATACTATTTTGGATTTTTTTTAAATACTTTTTTTAAGTACATTTTTTTAAACGCAACCCGTATCCCAACCATTGGTTTTTGGTATCTCGACCACTACTACTATTTGCAGTGATAGTCGCTGCAAATAGTGTGAGTCCCTTATTTGTAATGGCATATCCGGCAAAGTAATAGCGGACCCTCTGTCAGTAATCGCTGCAAATAGTTGGATATGGACAAAACACCACTTTATCGCTGCAAATAGTCAGGTCGAGATACCAGATTACTGGTCGGGTCACCAGACGCCTTTTTAAATACATGTTTAAGTACAATTACTAATATGCCAGATTCAACTATCATCAATGGTAACCTGCATATTTAATCTCATTCCATTTCGAATTTAGATATTTCAACGTACTAATAGTGCAATTTTCAAATATGGTAGAAGCTTCGCCAATGATCAAACGGGGTAGGCCTATAATGAACACTCCTGGTAGTCGGGAATCAACTCATGATTATTTTCCATCTTCATCTTCAGGTCTTGTGTTAAATATCCATTCATATAGCTACAAAGTTGGTACCAGGAGTAACATTGTTTTTAAAGCGATTCATTTTTTATTTATTTAAGGCCCTCAATTGGTGAAACAAGTTCAGAAATCACACAACACAAAGGCTACCAAAGGAAAGCAGAAGATCCAATTTAAGGATCGACAGTTTAACCTCGATGGCACAATTACAAATAAAAAACACATGCCCAAAATATTCAATATAAATGACATACCAAGAATCGATATGGAAATTTGTGATGAGCTATTGGAAGATTCATATGCAAAACGACATGGATTTTGCACAGGTAATTACACTTCAACCATTCACAACCTCCTTAATTTTGCAATTAGAATTTCGTGCCAAATACGATCTTGGTAACTAAATGTATATTTATGGATAATTTGTTGAAGACTATGTTGATCATGGAGATGCAATATACAAATGCTCAAAGTGTAATGCTATGCTTTGGGAAGCTGAAATGCGCAGAGGTAATGCTAATGGAAAGAAGTCTGCATTTAGTTTATGTTGTAAAGCAGGCACTGTTGAGCTTCCACAACCACCACAACCTCCTGAACAGTTGTTCAATTTGTATAAAGATGACACTCCCAAGGCAAAGAATTTTATGAATAACATTAGAGCATATAACATGATGTTTGCTTTCACATCTATGGGTGGTAAGGTTAACCAAGGCCCATTGAAAGGTAGAGGACCATATGTATTTAGATTACAAGGTCAAAACTTTCATCGAATGGGTAGTTTGCTTGCGGGTCCAGGTGAAGAACCCAAATTTTCACAACTTTATATAATTGATTCTGAGAACGAGCTTCAAAATAGAGAAAAAGCTGTCAGGTGAAGAACACATATAAATTCTTGAATACTCTACACCATTATTCTAACATAATGGATTGAGCTAAACGGTTAGTTACTAACATGTTTCCTGTTTCAACAGTTCTGCTTCACATGCCAATAGTGGAAAAAGAAGTGACCTTCAAAGAGATACAATCCTTCTAATCAAAAATATGTTGGATGATTTAAATCCCCTTGTCAAATCGTTCAGGATGGTAAGAGATTGTATCAAAGATAATGAGTGGGAAAATGTAAGTCTCAAGCTTATTGCCACCAGAAAACAAGATGGAAGAACTTACAATTTGCCAACCACATCGGAAGTTGCTGGATTAATAATTGGCGATATTGATTCAGTACTTGATAAACGTGACATTATTGTTCGAACTAATTCTGGTGTGTTGCAAAGAATTAGTGAGTTGCATCCTTCTTACCTTGCTCTACAATATCCACTTCTCTTTCCATATGCAGGAGATGGGTTCAGAATTGGTATTAAGCACAGAGACATTCCAAATGATTGTGAAAAACCTTATACAACTCTGACTATGAGAGAGTTTTTCTGCTATTTAATACAAGATAGACCAGGTCAGTTTTCTTTGTTACTACATGCAAAGAAACTATTTCATCAATTTATGGTAGATGCATACACAATGATAGAGTCTGATCGGTTATTTTACATTAAAACTCAACAAAAGAAACTTAGAACCGATTCTTTCAAAAATTTGAGTGCCAATGTTGAAAATGGAACCACTGATGCATCAACTTCTAGAAAGCGTATATTGTTACCATCATCATTTACCGGAGGCTCCAGGTACATGAAAAGTACTTGGATGCTATGGTTATCTGCAAATCAGTAGGCTATCCAGATTTGTTTATAACGGTTACTTGCAATCCAAATTGGCCGGAAATTTATCGGTATTTGATTGATAAGAATCTGAAGCCTGAAGACAGGCCCGATATTGTAGCTAGAACATTCAAGATAAAACTGGATTGCATTATTGATGAATTTAAGAAAGGACAATTCTTTGGCCCGTTAAAAGCAGGTAATTTAACATAGTTAATATGTAAGTTCTGTTGCATGGCAGTTTGTATAAATTAGAAACTTTTGCCTTAACATTCTTTTAATTGATATACAACTTTTGCAGCTATCTATACAGTTGAGTTTCAAAAACGTGGTCTTCCCCATGCTCATATATGTTTGTTCTTGAGCAATGAACACAAGTTCCCCACCGCAAGTGATGTCGACCGTGTTATTAGTGCCGAAATACCCGACAAAACTAAAGATCCGAAGTTATATGAACTTGTCAAACAATTTATGATGCATGGCCCTTGTGGAACGGATAATCCAAATTGTCCATGTATGGTTCAACGGAAATGTTCAATAAATTTTCCAAAGAAATTTCAAGATGAAACTTGAGTTGATTCAGAAGGTTATCCGGTATACAGGCGTCGTAATACGGGAAATACAATTGAAAAGAGTGGAATCCCCCTCGACAACCAATTTGTAGTTCCTTACAATGCTACACTTCTTCGCAAATACCAATGCCATATTAATGTGGAATGGTGCAACCAATCCGGTTCTATAAAGTATTTGTTTAAATACATAAACAAAGGACCGGATAGAGTAACGGCTGCTGTTTATAAAACTAATGCGGATGGAGATGGCAATACCGTTAACCCACCAGTAGATGAAGTAAAGCAATACCTTGATTGTAGGTATGTATATATCTGAACAAGGACATTTTATTTAAAGTATATATATTTACTAATTTTTGTTTAAAGCAAAGCACATGTTTTGGGAATTTACTAATTTCTTATAAGTTCGATAGTTTGACCTCACATGAAAGAATAATAGTTGGTAGTGCCATGAATATTTTGGGCCTGTGTTTAAGGAATTTGTAAAAATTACATCGGGTTTAACAAATTATCCTATCCTTAAACTGATATTCTGCTTTCCTTTGGTAGCCTTTCTGTTTTGTGCAGTCTGATTTCGTTTGATCAGAAAAATAAAGGTCATTGAATCAAACTAAAAAAACGGTTCATATATAATGCATGTTGTAAGTGGTAACCACTATGTAAGTCTATGAATGGGTATTTAACATAAGAACAGAAGATGAGATGGGAAAGAACGGTAAGCTGATTTATAAGACTATAAAAACTGTGACGTTACATGTGTTTTAAACATATACTAATTTCTTATTGTTTAATATTTACCTCATTTCAAGGTATGTTTCAGCTTCCGAAGCCGCGTGGAGAATTTTTGGATTTGATATACATTATAGGTTTCCAGCAGTTGAAGTGTTGCCATTTCATTGTGAAAACGAACAGAGTATTGTGTATGATGATGATTCGAATCTATTTGATGTTGTCACCAATCCTACTGTCAAACATAGTATGTTCACACAGTGGATGGAAATGAACAAAGTTGATCGGTTTGCAAAAAACTTGAAATATGTCGATTTTCCAAAACATTATGTATATTCACGGGACAAGAGGAAGTGGCAAATAAGAGAGAGGAACACTGGAGGTTCAATCGGAAGATTATGTTATGTTCCACCATCGCTTGGTGATGTTTACTACTTGAGGATTCTTTTGAATCATGTCGTAGGACCAACAAGTTTTGACCACATCAAAACAGTTAATGGGAAAAAATGTGAAACCTTCAAAGAGGCATGTCAAGAGCTAGGACTTCTAGATGATGATAAGGAGTATGTGGACGCTATCATGGAAGCAAGCGCATGGGCTTCAGCCTCATATCTAAGAACCTTTTTCGTACAGTTGCTACTGTCAAGCTCTGTATCAAGTCCAAATGAATTGTGGTCCAAAACATATCAACTTCTATGTAAAGACATACAGCATAGGCAAAGGATATTATTAAATTGCCCAGGTAAGGTTAAAACCAAACTTTATTACAATGTTTCACAACTTTGAAAAGAAGTTATTCTTATTATTTATATATCCTGACCATTTCTTTTTGAATAGGTTTGCAACTTCAAGAAGAAGATCTTAAAAACCTTTGTCTTTCATATATTGAAGAGTTGCTACTTAGCAATGGTAGTACACTTAGAAACTTTCCAGAGATGCCATTCCCTAACACTCATGGTGTCTCAGCGCTCAACAACCGATTAATACGAAATGAACTTTTGTATGATAAGGTTGGTCTATGCAGTGAGCATGAAAGCTTATTAAGAAGTTTAACTGCTGAACAAAAACATCTTTATGAAACAATAATCGAAGCAGTTGCAAAAGATGAAGGAGGGTTGTACTTTGTTTATGGATACGGTGGTACGGGCAAGACATTCCTTTGGAAAACATTGACAGTTGCATTACGCTCTAAAGGTGAGATAGTTCTCAATGTAGCTTCGAGTGGTATTGCATCTCTCTTACTAAGTGGTGGAAGAACCGCACATTCTCGATTTGTTATTCCCATTAACATTAACGAGAATTCAATTTGTTCTATTGATCCAAGTAGTGAATTAGCTGCTTTAATCAAGATAACAAAACTGGTGATTTGGGATGAAGCACCAATGATACACAAACATTGTTTTGAAGCTCTTGATAGATCAATGAGAGACATTCTTCGTTCTAATCAACCAAATAGTGAAGATAAATTTTTTGGCGGTAAAGTTGTTGTTTTGGGTGGTGACTTTAGACAAATTCTCCCGGTTATTCCGAAAGGATCAAGAAGCAATATTGTCAATGCATCTTTGAATTCTTCATACCTATGGCATCATTGTCGTGTTTTGAAGTTGACCATTAACATGAGGCTACAAGTTGGGAGCAATGTAACAGATTTAGAAGAGGTCAAACAGTTTGAAGGTTGGAGATGGAGTTCTCGGTGGTCCAAATGATGGTGAAGCGAATATTAAAATATCCGAAGAGTTGCTTATTTTAGATTCTGGGAAACCCCTTTCTTCACTTATTGAATTTACATATCCCAACATGCTTAACAGCTTGCACGATCCACTTTATTTCCAGCAACGAGCAATTCTTGCACCGACTCATGATGTGGTAAGCTCTATCAACGAGAGGTTGTTAGAAATGATGCCAGGTGATGTGAGCACCTATCTGAGTTCTGATGCCTTATGTGAATCCGAACAGAATTCAGAAATCAATGCAGCATTGTTTTCAACTGAAGTTCTAAACACTCTTAAATTATCGGGCATGCCAAATCATAAACTGGTATTGAAAGTTGAAGCGCTAATAATGCTACTAAGGAACCTCGATCAGCAAAATGGTTTGTGCAATGGAACACGTTTGCAAGTAATTAAACTTGGAAAGCATGTAATTGAAGCAAAAATCATCACAGGAACCAACATAGGCCATCAAGTTCTAATATCAAGATTGAAGATGACACCATCCGATAAGAGGATTCCGGTCAAGATTTGTCGAAAACAATTTCCTATCTCAGTATGTTTTGCCATGACTATAAATAAAAGCCATGGACAATCGCTCTATCGTGTTGGTTTGTATCTCCCACGACCTGTTTTTAGTCATGGGCAGTTGTATGTAGCTGTTTCGAGGGTAAAAAGCAAGAAGGGACTGAAAATACTAATCTGTGAGGAAGATAACAAAGTAACTAACACCACCACTAATGTCGTCTACAAGGAAGTGCTTCAATGCTTATGAAATCGAAACTGTACCTTTCCAGATTGTAAATTTATTTTATGTATTGGTTTATCTTACTTTTGAACTGGGATTCTTATTCATTCCTATATTGTTCCAACTTTTATTTCAAGTTTGAGTCGGGTTCTTTCAATTGTGGTTCATGATGTAGAACAGATACTCCATTTCTGCCAAAAAAGAACAAATATCATGGTGAATGATATTTCGTATTATTTGATGATAATACCGGTTTCAGGATTGGCATGTCTTTTTGCTTTTCTGTTTGCATTTTTTGATGAAAAGAGCTTGTTGTAGATAATCATATACTCATAGTGAAAGTGAATCTTGAGGTAGGCAGGGAGGAAGAAATGGACAGTAAGATTAAGGAGACTTTTTGAACTCATTGTGTTTTATTAATTTGTGAACAACAGAATGAAACGGTTTGACAACAAATTTACGAGTACTATTTTGGATGTTTTTTTAAATACTTTTTTTAAGTACATTTTTTAAACGCAACCCGTATCCCAACCATTGTTTTTTGGTATCTCGACCACAACTACTATTTGCAGCGATAGTCGCTGCAAATAGTGTGGGTCCCTTGTTTGTAATGGCATATCCGGCAAAGTAATAGCGGACCCTCTATCAGTAATCGCTGCAAATAGTTGGATATGGACAAAACACCACTATTTGCAGCGATAATCGCTGCAAAGGTCGAGATACCATATTACTGGTCGGGTCACCAGACGCCTTTTTAAATACATGTTTAAGTACAATTACTATTACTAACTTTTAGTTTGAAACTTCTACACTATATTCTCGAGTTTAAAGTTAAAAGAAAAAAAATGATAAGATTGGATAGAGAAGGAGAAGAAAAGAAATTGTATGCATATAATGCACTAGGTGAAACCCGTGCGTTGCACCGGTCTAGTTAACAATCTACATGATTCATTGTATATGACTAAATGGCATGCAACAAAAATATTGTTAAAAATGAAAAGTGAATAGTTATATATAATAAAATAGATGTTCATATAAATTGAACAATATAAAAGATTCAGATTTGAAAATCTCTACAAAATGAATATACTTGTAATAGATTGGCCAGAGCCGACCCTTATTCGATTTACATTCAATGTTCTAAATGAACAAAAGCTATTAAACAGAAGATTCATCTTGTTTTTATTACAGAGCCAATCCTAGCTGCCATAACAAAATCCAATATAAGGCCCCAACTTGAAGTAAACACAATACGAACCTAAGATCTGCAAGATGTATAAACAAAGTTGTCAACTTAGGGATGAGGGAGCAAATAATGGGCTACCCAACCATTCACAATCCAAGTATGTTTTCAATATAAAAGCATGTTAGTGTTTTAAACCATGTTTGATAGATTCGAGGTTCATGCAATTGTGTTTGATCAAAAAGGGCATCTAAGGCAATTAGATTCTCAAGAAACCAAAATGTAAAATCTCATCCAAAAGTATGAGTCAATAAAAAAATAATACCTTATATATACTTGAATATATAATTTTGATGTCCCATTATATAAACATGAATCCATAAGCAACCCTGTGATAACACCAAAAGGACTTCACTTTCAGCATTACTTTTATCTAGAAATCAACTTACAATAACAAAATATAGAAACAAACTTTCCGGTACATTTATAAAATGACTCTTATCACAACGAAGACATTTGACCGGTGATCCAAACCTAACCATCTTGTCCCCCTCTAAAGTAAAAAATAATCCTGGATAAAAATAATTTTAGGACAGCCAAGTTTATTCGCTCCAAGTTCACCTGTTTTACTTACCCAACCCAACACAACCTAATGGGTTGTAACATTCGACAAATTTGACTTTTGTTGACCCGTTAGTTTTGTGTACATTTAATTAATAATGATCATTTACTCTATATATGATCGAATTTGGCTATGATTTAATTGTGTTCAAGGTGAATATACATTTTATATATATATAATGATCATTTTTAATCAAGTTGTGTTTACATAATATTCAAGGTGTTTTATGAGATCGAATGGTCGTTAATGTAACGGTCGATTGCTAACTTGTGGTGTAACTAGATTGATTAAGTAAATGAACTATCCATGGGTCAACCCATATCCTAGACCCATACCCATGACCCAACCAAAGTCTTACACCTCTCTCCCTCTCATTCATTCATTTTCCTTATCTCTTTCTCTCTATTAAATGCAAGAGCATTTAACTCTCTTGCACTCTCCTCCTTCTCTCTAAAATTAATACATCAAATTAAATGTTTCAAACAAGATTTTGTTAGGGTTATTCATCTATATCATCATCTTATCAACATATCAAAATTGGGTTTATAAGTGCAAGAAATCATCCAATTCGGGTCATTTTCAGGTTTGACACTTTGGTAGAAGATTTGGTAAGTTAAAACTATCTCATATTCACCATTACATGTTTATAATCATGTTTCTAATCATATTCAAGTGTTTCCGGGTCACGAATTGAGCCAAAAGTCGAATTAGGGTTCTTGTTGATAAATGGGTCAAAAACAAATTTTTCTTGTTAACTTGATAATGGGTCAAAATGATGAAGTGGGTTATGCCCAACCATGTCTAAGAATACTTGTGTATACCTTAAGTGAGTCTTTTTCCCTTCAAAAATTGGTTTAGGTCGATTTAGGGTTTTGGTGTTCTTGGTGAAGTCTTGGCCGAAAATCAACATCTAATTGATGTTATGGAATGAAATTGTGGGTTGGGAATTGTTTACCCACGTCCATTTATGTGTGTTTGAGCTTCACAAAGTCGAATTTGAGGTAAGTGTTAGTTTTGGGGGTTCATGGGTCGGTTTTGAAGGTCTTGGGGTAGTGTTTGGCTCATTTGGGGGCTGCTGGTCGACCAGGTGCAGACCTGGGCTTGCTTGGCAGTAATTCCAGGCTGCGGCGCAGTGGCTGGGCAGGATCCTTGACTGCGGCGCAGTGAAGAAACACTGCTGCGCAGTGAAGAAACACTGCTGCGCAGTCTGTTACTGCGGCGCAGTTGGTGCCTTTATTTATTGAAACATTTCCTAGCTCGACTTTAGTTATCCTAGGATCGTCCCGACCTTTCCGAAATGTCCTCTTATGACCTTATTGGTGCTCTACACAAGACAAACCATTCGTCCAAAGTCGTGAGTCAGTTTTGGAACCAAAATTGAGATTTTAACTCAAACTATATACATATATATACATATATCTTTTGATCCGTAAGTCCGTTTTGGACGTATGATCTATCGTTGAAATCGTGGGAGAGTCTACTTTCTCATGGTATAATCCTTTTGAAGTAAATCCATTTCCATTTCTAAAATGTCTTGTCAAAGTGTCTTGTTCTTACTCGGAAAAGTTGTTTAAGCGTTTGTGGGTTTGTGATTCGGTTTAAACTTACTAAATCAACTTGTTTAGGGTTATAGAGTTGACTTTGATGATATTATGATATACATTCATAGGTTGTGGACTCGTAGCGGTCGGTGAGCGTTAATAACCCTTTGTTAACTCGTTATTGTTGCTTGGAAACCAAGGTGAGTTCATAGCCCCTTTCTTTACATGATTTTGGGGTGAAAAGTGTACATCGTGTTCATAGTTTAGTTTGATCGTTATATGTTCCTTTATTTATGTCATCAAGGTTGTGTGGTTGGTTGGCTAGTTTATCAAGGTTATATGCTCGTTTGAATCATGAATCAAGGTTATATGATTGTTTGGCTAGTGTATCAAGGTTATGTGTTCGTTTGAATTGTGAATCAAGGTTGTGTGATTGTATATGTTTGTATCAAGGTTATGGGGTTCATTAAATGATCCAATCAAGGTTTCAAGGCTTGGTGATCGTTTAACGATCCCAATTATGAGATCATTTAATGACCCAATCAAGGTTTCAAGATTGTGTGATCGTTTATCGATCCAAATCAAGGTTTCAAGGTTTTATGATCATTTAATGATATAATTATGTTCATATCAAGGTTAAACGGTTATCATCCCGATACTTGTTTCTTATAGTCAAAACCTACGAACTCACCAACTTTATGTTGACGCTTTTTAGTACGCTTTTCAGGTAATCAAGTGAATCAAAGACGTGATGGATGATTGAATTGCATGTGATAGGATTGAGCTTGGACTTTGTGGATCCGTGATTCATTGCACCCGTTTATGGGTTATGCCTAGGATCGTTAGCCATCATTTGGACTATCTCTTTTGTAAACTATTGATGGTGTTGTGCTCCTTGTGCATTATTTGATCCGTAACTTGTAATTGTACTTGAATTATGTATGGATTACTCAATCCTTGAATGCATTTAGCACCTCTACTTAATTTCCATGTCACGCTGAGCTTTTCTACTAATGCCTCAAGTTTCCGCCTTGTTGGGGTGTTACAGAATGGTATCAGAGCCGTGGTTGTAGAGAATTAGGTGGAATGACCTAGACTATAACCATTGCATAAACACATCATATTTAGTTTGCATGATAGGGGAATTTTGTGTGCAATGTGATTGGTTGGAATGTGAAATTTGTTTGATCGGAGTTCGTAGGGTTTTGATAAACTTATTAATTGATGATCGTAAAAGTGTCGGGATACACCGTGAATTGTTGGATCGTTGTGATGAATGTTGATGTGTGGAATCTTGGAACCATTTGTCATTTGTCCCTAGCAAAGTGAAACGATGGCATTGGCGGGAAGTATGACATTCGGTAATCATAGAGGAGCCTGATCAACGAATCCATGATTACCCTAAGTCATATAGAAGTTAATGATCTCGTGGATTGCGCATTGCGGATGAGGCATAGTAGGTAACCCGGTGTGTCTAATGAGTGTTGGTTAGGTGGAGGGTTAGCCGCTGGTACACCCTGTATACATACCCGACCAATACTTATAAGACATTAAGGAACCGAGTCCTGACCTCCATTCAATATATTAACGGTGTGGAGGGTTAGCCGCTGGTACACCCTGTATACATACACCTTTATTGTAGCGAATGTTGAAGTAGATTCGGACTATGCTTAACCCGCCTTGTTATGACTTGACCCCCTTGATATGATATTAATTGATTTGTGATTATATTGTTGATTGTGAACTGTGTGATCGTTGAAGCCTTAGATTATTGCCATGCTAATATCCCCGTAGAGGTAATTACATTCGTGCAATGATTTAAAAGAACTTGATGCAGAAATTGTGTGTTACTTGAAGGTCGATTTTGATATCCGTGTGTGAACTGTGGGACTTAACTTGTTAATCTAACATGTGTGTTCAGGAAAGATGGTTAGACCAAAGAGAGCTAACACTAACTATAGGAGTCAAAACGAGCAAGAAGAGCCAATTATTCAAGAGAATGAAGGTGGAAATCGTGGCGGAAGAGGTGGTAGAGGCGGTAGGGGTAATCGTGGAGGTCGTGGTGGTCGTGGTGGCCGAGGTGGCCGGGGTGGTGCCAATCCCCCGGTAAGAACCGAGGTTATCACTCAAGCTCTCAATGAGCTTATGCCGGAACTTGTGGCCCGAATCTCGGCGGCCATGAATAGGAATGAACAAGAAGAACCGGAAGATGAAGCGGTTCATGTTGAAAATGAGAATGAGAATGCGAATGGGGAAAATGTTTATGTTCAACAAAGAAACAACAATGCTTATCGTCAAGGTTGCATTTTTAAAGACTTCAAGGCTTGTGGAGCTCCGGAGTGGAAGGGTGAAGGTAGAGCCACCGGTTGTTTAGAGTGGCTAGAGAAGATTGAATCCGTGATCCCTAGAAGTGGATGCACTCTTGATCAAAGAGTCTCACACGCTACCGGCATGTTAAGTGGTGATCCACTTGAATGGTGGAACCTTGAAATAGACTCCTTGGGGATCAATCTTGCTAACTCCATTCCTTGGGAGAATTTCAAACAAATGATCATTGCTAAGTATTGTCCACCCTATGAAATGAGGAATTTGGAGGAAGAATTTACTAAGCTCACTATGAAGGGAGCCGATCATGTGGGGTACACTCGCCGATTTGGCCAACTTTCTAGACTCATACCCCATCTAGTTAAACCCGAAGATCGAAAGGTGGAGAAGTATGTTGTCGGCTTGCCCCATAAAGTGAGGGTGCTTGTTACTCACCCTACCATGCCACTAACGATTAATGAAGCTATCACCCGAACCGCTAGTGTCACCATGGAGCTTGTGAAGGGTGGTGAGCTAGGAAAGAATGAAAACAAGAGGAAAGATGTGCCCGAGTCTAGTGGCACAAAGAAAGATGAAAGAAACCACCAAAAGAGGCCATCAAGAGGTGGAAAAGTGTTTGCGGCGGTCGTGCCGGCAAGGGAGGCTAACACCGGGGCTATTCCTTTATGCCCTCGGTGTAATCGTCATCATAGGGCTCACACTTGGTGTGATGCTTGCTTTCATTGTAATCAAGTGGGTCATATTTCAAGGATGTGTCCTACCAACCCTCGTGTCGCTTCTTTGAATCCTATGCCTCTCAATGTTCGATATCCTCCTATGGCCCGGGGTACTTGTTACGAGTGTGGTAGCCAAGACCACTACCGTAATAGGTGTCCCAACCTCATTGGCCAACAAGTTCAAGTGACCGTGCACCCGAATCAATTGCAAATTGCCGGTCCCAATCAAAATCGAGGACAACAAGGTCAACAACAACAAGCTACTCAACAACAACAACTAGCACCACGTGGAAGAGCTTTTGCCATGAATGCGGCCGAGGCTCGTGTCGATCCCAATGTTGTAGCAGGTACTTTTCTTCTCAATCACCAATATGCTACCGTGTTATTTGATTCCGGGGCCGATTATAGCCTCATTTCTAATGATTTCCTCCCGTTGATCGATGCTAGTCTTAGCCCGTTGTCATATTATTTTGAACTCGAAATGGTAAATGGTGGATTGTCTAGAATTAGTTAAGTTGTTCGTGATTGTGTGCTAGAATTATGTGACCACCCGTTTTACATAGATTTGATGCCTTTTGATATCGGTAGTTTTGATGTAATCGTCGGTATGGATTGGTTGTCGACTATGAATGCGATGATCGATTGTGGTAGTAGGGTTGTGAGGATACCATTGGAAAGCGGGGAAGAATTGGTGGTCCAAGGTGAGACAACCGAGCCATGGGAAGGAAAAATCTATAATGTAAACGTCACCAAAGTTGAATTGAAAACCGTTCCCGTAGTTAAAGATTTTGCGGATGTTTTTCCAGATGACCTACCGTGTTTGCCTCCATCTCGTGAGCTTGATTTTCGTATTGACCTTCTTCCTAATGCTTCTCCCGTGGCCAAAGCGCCTTATCGCTTAGCCATGACCGAGATGCAAGAGTTGGCCACCCAACTCAAAGAGCTCCAAGACAAGGGTTTCATTCGCCCTAGTCAATCGCCATGGGGCGCACCGGTTTTGTTTGTCAAGAAGAAGGATGGATCTTTCCGCTTGTGTATTGATTATAGAGAATTAAATAAGTTAACGGTGAAGAATCGTTATCCACTTCCTAGGATTGACGATTTATTTGATCGACTTCAAGGTGCTCAATATTTCTCCAAGATTGATTTGAGGTCGGGTTATCATCAATTGAGGGTCCATGAAGATGACATTCCTAAAACCGCTTTTCGAACAAGATATGGGCATTTTGAATTTACGGTGATGCCTTTTGGGTTGACCAATGCACCGGCAGTGTTCATGGATTTGATGAACCGGGTGTGTAAACCCTACTTGGACCAATTTGTCATTGTCTTTATTGATGACATTCTTGTTTACTCCAAAACAAAAGAAGAGCACGCCGAGCATTTGAAGTTGGTGTTGGAGTTACTCCAGGGAGAAAAGTTGTATGCCAAGTTCTCCAAATGTGAATTTTGGCTAGAAGAGGTCCATTTCCTTGGTCACGTGGTGAACAAGGATGGTATTCATGTGGACCCAAGTAAGATTGAAGCGGTTAAGAATTGGAGACGATCCGAAACGTCAACCGAGATTCGCCAATTTCTTGGTTTGGGGGGTTACTATAGACGGTTTATTGAAGGCTTTTCAAAAATCGCCCAACCCTTGACCTTGTTGACACAACGGGAAAGGAGGTTTGATTAGGGTGATAAACAAGAACAGGCTTTCCAATTGCTTAAAGACAAATTATGTGATGCACCAATCTTGAGTTTGCCCGATGGACCCGATGATTTTGTTGTGTATTGTGATGCATCCGGGCAAGGCTTGGGGTGTGTTTTGATGCAACGTGGAAAGGTGATTGCATATGCTTCAAGACAATTGAAGGTGCATGAAAAGAATTATCCGACGCATGACTTGGAGTTAGGAGCGGTCGTATTTGCTTTAAAGTGTTGGAGGCATTATTTATATGGCACTAAAAGTGTGGTCTATACCGATCACAAAAGCCTACAACACATTTTTGATCAAAGCGAGTTGAATATGAGGCAACGGAGATGGCTAGAGCTTTTTAGTGACTATGATTGTGTTATCCGATACCACCCGGGTAAAGCAAATGTAGTAGCTGATGCCTTGAGCCGGAAAGAACGTGTGCACCCAAGGAGAATTAGAGCCATGAGCTTGACCGTGCAAAGAAGTGTTCGTGACACCATTATTGAAGCTCAAAGAATGGCTACCTTACCGGAAAACTTCATTAACGAAGCATTACATGGATTGGAAGAACAATTTGATCGAAAGGAGGATGGTGGTTTATATTTTGTAGATCGATTATGGATTCCCGTTTATGGGGATCTAAGGATGAAATTAATGGACGAAGCCCATAGGTCAGCGTACTCGGTTCACCCGGGGTCCGACAAGATGTACTTTGGTATGAGAGATTTGTATTGGTGGCCGGGTATGAAAAATGACATTGCTAAGTATGTTAGTGAATGCATTACATGTTTGCAAGTTAAGGCCGACCACAAGAAACCACCCGGGTTGTTAGTTCAACCGAGAACACCGATGTGGAAATGGGAAGAAATTGCTATGGACTTCATCACGAAGTTACCAAGGACGAGTAGTGGTAAAGACACCATTTGGGTGATAGTTGACCGGTTGACTAAATCGGCTCACTTTTTAGCCATCTGGGAAAATGATAAGTTTGACACCATGGCGCGTTTGTACATCAAAGAAGTGATATCCAAGCATGGGATGCCGATTTCCATTATAACCGATCAGGATGCCCGATTTACTTCAAACTTTTGGAAGGCGTTCCAAGAAGCCATGGGTACTCGACTTGATATGAGTACGGCGTTCCATCCACAAACCAATGGTCAAAGCGAAAGGACGATTCAAACACTTGAAGATATGTTAAGGGCTTGTGCCATTGAATTTGGTGGCAATTGGGACACACATTTACCGTTGGTCGAATTCTCCTATAATAATAGTTACCATGCTTCTATTCGAATGGCTCCCTTTAGAGCCTTATATGGGAGAGATTGTAGGTCGCCATTAGCTTGGGCAGAAGTTGGTGAAAGCCAACTCATTGGGCCCGAGATTGTCGTTGAGACGACAAAAGTGATCTCACAAATCAAGGAGAAATTGAGGGTAGCCCGGGAACGACAATTGAAGTATGCTAATGTGAGGCGAAGGCCTCTTGAGTTCGAGGTAGGTGATTTTGTTTTACTAAAGGTGTCTCCTTGGAAGGGCGTGGTTCGTTTTGTTAAGCGTGGCAAATTAGGGCCAAGGTATATAGGCCCATTTCAGATCTTAGAGCGTATCGGTCCGATTGCTTATCGTTTGGAACTCCCTCAAGAATTGAGTGGGGTTCATAATGTCTTTCATGTGTGTAACCTTAGGAAGTGTTTGGCGAATCCGGCACTCCATGTACCTCTTGAAGAAATTCAAGTGGATAAAACGTTGAAGTTTGTAGAAGAACCGATAGAGATACTCGATCGTCAAACTAGGAAGTTGAAGAATACTCGGTACACGATCGTCAAGGTTAGATGGAGAGCTAGACGCGGACCCGAGTTCACTTGGGAACGTGAAGAGTCTATGAAGGCCAAGTATCCGCATTTGTTTAGTAACTAGGGTTTTGATCGAATTTCGGGACGAAATTCCTTTAACGGGGGAATAATGTAACATTCGAGAAATTTGACTTTTGTTGACCCGTTAGTTTTGTGTACATTTAATTAATAATGATCATTTACTCTATATATGATCGAGTTTGGCTATGATTTAATTGTGTTCAAGGTGAATATACATTTTATATATATATAATGATCATTTTTAATCAAGTTGTGTTTACATAATATTCAAGGTGTTTTATGAGATCGAATGGTCGTTAATGTAACGGTCGATTGCTAACTTGTGGTGTAACTAGATTGATTAAGTAAATGAACTATCCATGGGTCAACCCATATCCTAGACCCATACCCATGACCCAACCAAAGTCTTACACCTCTCTCCCTCTCATTCATTCATTTTCCTTATCTCTTTCTCTCTATTAAATGCAAGAGCATTTAACTCTCTTGCACTCTCCTCCTTCTCTCTAAAATTAATACATCAAATTAAATGTTTCAAACAAGATTTTGTTAGGGTTATTCATCTATATCATCATCTTATCAACATATCAAAATTTGGGTTTATAAGTGCAAGAAATCATCCAATTCGGGTCATTTTCAGGTTTGACACTTTGGTAGAAGATTTGGTAAGTTAAAACTATCTCATATTCACCATTACATGTTTATAATCATGTTTCTAATCATATTCAAGTGTTTCCGGGTCACGAATTGAGCCAAAAGTCGAATTAGGGTTCTTGTTGAAAAATGGGTCAAAAACAAATTTTTCTTGTTAATTTGATAATGGGTCAAAATGATGAAGTGGGTTATGCCCAACCATGTCTAAGAATACTTGTGTATACCTTAAGTGAGTCTTTTTCCCTTCAAAAATTGGTTTAGGTCGATTTAGGGTTTTGGTGTTCTTGGTGAAGTCTTGGCCGAAAATCAACATCTAATTGATGTTATGGAATGAAATTGTGGGTTGGGAATTGTTTACCCACGTCCATTTATGTGTGTTTGAGCTTCACAAAGTCGAATTTGAGGTTAAGTGTTAGTTTTGGGGGTTCATGGGTCGGTTTTGAAGGTCTTGGGGTAGTGTTTGGCTCATTTGGGGGGCTGCTGGTCGACCAGGTGCAGACCTGGGCTTGCTGGGCAGTAATTCCAGGCTGCGGCGCAGTGGCTGGGCAGGATCCTTGACTGCGGCGCAGTGAAGAAACACTGCTGCGCAGTGAAGAAACACTGCTGCGCAGTCTGTTACTGCGGCGCAGTTGGTGCCTTTATTTATTGAAACATTTCCTAGCTCGACTTTAGTTATCCTAGGATCGTCCCGACCTTTCCGAAATGTCCTCTTATGACCTTATTGGTGCTCTACACAAGACAAACCATTCGTCCAAAGTCGTGAGTCAGTTTTGGAACCAAAATTGAGATTTTAACTCAAACTATATACATATATATACATATATCTTTTGATCCGTAAGTCCGTTTTGGACGTATGATCTATCGTTGAAATCGTGGGAGAGTCTACTTTCTCATGGTATAATCCTTTTGAAGTAAATCCATTTCCATTTCTAAAAATGTCTTGTCAAAGTGTCTTGTTCTTACTCGGAAAAGTTGTTTAAGCGTTTGTGGGTTTGTGATTCGGTTTAAACTTACTAAATCAACTTGTTTAGGGTTATAGAGTTGACTTTGATGATATTATGATATACATTCATAGGTTGTGGACTCGTAGCGGTCGGTGAGCGTTAATAACCCTTTGTTAACTCGTTATTGTTGCTTGGAAACCAAGGTGAGTTCATAGCCCCTTTCTTTACATGATTTTGGGGTGAAAAGTGTACATCGTGTTCATAGTTTAGTTTGATCGTTATATGTTCCTTTATTTATGTCATCAAGGTTGTGTGGTTGGTTGGCTAGTTTATCAAGGTTATATGCTCGTTTGAATCATGAATCAAGGTTATATGATTGTTTGGCTAGTGTATCAAGGTTATGTGTTCGTTTGAATTGTGAATCAAGGTTGTGTGATTGTATATGTTTGTATCAAGGTTATGGGGTTCATTAAATGATCCAATCAAGGTTTCAAGGCTTGGTGATCGTTTAACGATCCCAATTATGAGATCATTTAATGACCCAATCAAGGTTTCAAGATTGTGTGATCGTTTATCGATCCAAATCAAGGTTTCAAGGTTTTATGATCATTTAATGATATAATTATGTTCATATCAAGGTTAAACGGTTATTATCCCGATACTTGTTTCTTATAGTCAAAACCTACGAACTCACCAACTTTATGTTGACGCTTTTTAGTACGCTTTTCAGGTAATCAAGTGAATCAAAGACGTGATGGATGATTGAATTGCATGTGATAGGATTGAGCTTGGACTTTGTGGATCCGTGATTCATTGCACCCGTTTATGGGTTATGCCTAGGATCGTTAGCCATTATTTGGACTATCTCTTTTGTAAACTATTGATGGTGTTGTGCTCCTTGTGCATTATTTGATCCGTAACTTGTAATTGTACTTGAATTATGTATGGATTACTCAATCCTTGAATGCATTTAGCACCTCTACTTAATTTCCATGTCACGCTGAGCTTTTCTACTAATGCCTCAAGTTTCCGCCTTGTTGGGGTGTTACATGGGTGGTGGCCTTTCTTCGCAGTGAAGTACTTACAGTGAAGACTTTGTCTCATTTGGAGCAATAGAAGATGTTTGCAAAATTAGATCTTGCCTTAAAACAACTTTGGAACTCATGGGTGCCAAGAAGTACATATTTGTGATTGGCAGATAGCTCTTGACAGATTACGTACCCGGCCAAACGTTACTTCTTGTGCTATGGAGGTTGATTCTATTCTGCATCCTATATGTGAGCTAGAGAATAAGTTGATGATCAATGTGTCATTGATGGCTCATCTTGTTCTTAATTATAAATGCATTGTTCCTAGTAAGCTGGGGAAAAAAAACCAAGCTCGTGAAGTTGTGATTCATCGTCTAAAAATAACTACTGCAATGAATAATAACCACTTTTCATATTTAAATAACCTAGTCACATAATAAAATCATTTATATTTTTGCATCCCATGTATAAGCAACCCAACACAACTCTTACCATTCCTCTTGGGTCAAATTGACGACAAAGTATATGATATTTACTTTCTGATCGCATATGTGTATCTCGATAAGTTTAGTTAACACTCAACTAATGCTCAAATTGATCTTTTATCTCTTACCATTCCTTCTATAAGTTAATCCAACAACTCTTACCATCCTGACAAATAATCAAATTATACCATATGTAATGACTTACAGATCAATACCATTTATTGTATTGTACACTAAAATCTACCCATACTTTTAATTTTACTTTTAAAATCAGATCATATTGTGTTGTACAGATCAATACCATTTATTTAAAAAGTTGCCTCTGTACGTAATATTTGGTAACTGAATTTGCTCATGCCATTAGACAATATCTAATAATGGACGTTATTCCTTTTATACACTACTTTAGGCCAAAAAAGTGTAGGATGGCATATAGAAGAAACAGATACAGCAAGAATATACCTTTACGGAACCGCATCCAGCTGTAATGTAGGTAGCATGCTCGGGCATTAGATATGTCACGGCTGCAAGTTCCTGAAAGATAGTGAATACTCTAGGACTCGGAAATTGCAAATTGAATATGAAAAAAATTATGGAACGCTATTTATCTAAATAACTTGTTGGGAAACTGTTCATACCTAGTTGATATTAAAGGCCCTCTTGAAAGCCACAACGGTTTGACTTGGGAGTGTAATCCAGGCAGTTATTAGCCATGGTTGCAAAGACAGGAGTATAATCCGGGCAGTTGGCAGCAAATAGAGTGCATAATTTAGCGTCGGGCAGCCACAGAAAACTGCTACAAATCCTAATTCATATACACCAAACAAGATTGGTTAGTCAAACGGGTCGTCTAATATAACAGTAATTTCTACAAGTAGTCGGCTGCAAGATCCATTAGCTTGTAGACGGTTATCACCTGTTATAATATCACGTATAGTACTAAAACCTTGTAACCTGTCATTTGAATCAATGTCATATCTATTTAATTTTTAAGAGTTGAGTTACCTCATGTGTTTATCAAACAGTATGTATTGGAAATTTCATGTTCTTATGAAAAACCTTTATTTTTGATATTCCAACAAATATAACCTCAACGACTAAGATCACCTGTTTCTTGTTAAGGGGTGCTAACTAACTGAACCATCTAAAAAGAGTGTTAAAGACCAATTGAACCTTTTAGTATCTCTTCTACTATAAAACTGCCACCCACTCATATACTATGATTTGGTGCCAAAATAGGGTCAAAATGCAATTATAGAAAAAGGCACCGTATTTCGGTGTTAACAAACGTTCCAATCCAACTGGTCAGACCCGTTACCCAAATTGACAGCCGTTCCAACCCAACTGGCCAGACCCGTTAACCAAATTGACAGCCGTCCCAACCCAACTATAAATGACCTAAGTCAACTTAACCCATTTAGACCTGTTACGCAACCCAAACCGATATTCAATTATAGTCCTAATATGACCCATCTTCTTTTCCATTATCTTGAGAATAATATTTATTACTTTTTGTCAATTCTCGCATATGTAACATACCAGCCATCCTAATCAAGCAATTGTAAAGATGGTCCATGAATTGTTTAAAACACTATTGAAGATGAGTAAAATAATGAGTTATACAAAAGTTAACATCTTATTTGTTTAGAAAACAATAATCTAAACAACCGTATAAATAATCAAGAGACGAAATGAATACCTTATCCTTTCCCATATAAAGAACTATGTTCCGTGATGGAATCCGCTTAATATAGATATCTCCTGAAACAGTTTTAAAGAATAAAGCATATAGGTTACTAATTCGAAACTTCGAATCTGGTGGATAAAAAACAGAAAAACCACATACATCAATCCTGCAAAAATTCTTTATATATATAAATCACACAAAAACTGATTTAATCAAATAAATCACATAAATGTACATGCTTTGATGGCGTATGTGCTCACTGACTTTAATCAAGACCATATGCGCACAATAAACTTTGGTATTTGTAAATATCTCTGATTTATATATCGAAAACATTAAAAAAAAACTGATTAAACAGGTTAGGGATCGAAAATTGTTACCTGGGATGATACCCGATTTCGCTGCGCGTGTTAGCCAGAAAAAAAAAAGTTAAAGTTCAAATGGATTAAACCGTTTTACGGCTGAAAATAACGCTGCATCATATAACCTTATCTCTTATTTATATATCGAAAACATTCAAAAAAAAAGATTGATTAAACAGTCAAAGGATCGAAAATTGTTACCTGGAATGATATCCGATTTCGAACATGTTAGCCGGAATAAAAAAAAAACTCACGGTTGTGTTGATATAATATACATATAGTCATTTTAAAAAAACCCTAAATCTTAGGGATTTAGGGATCAGAGGTTATCTGATAGAAATTAGGAAGAAATATAAGGAGTAAAGATTTGAAGGAAACAAATTAAAAATAGGAATAGATTTGATGGGTTGTGATCTGCATTTTTTTTATAAAAAAAAAAAAGTCAAGTGACTGAGCGTTTATTATTAGTGGGTTTGACAATTATAAACAAAACCTATCGAGGTTCAAATGGTAAACACGCTCGGCTTTTAAGTGTAATGCCGCGGGTTCGAAACCCAGGAGCCTTACTTTTTTATTAATAAAGGGTATATTTATAGCTTACATGCTTATGTGGACCCTACACATCAGCCATAAAACGCTGATGTGGCTGCTGACGTGACGTTCGAATCGCTCTGGTAACGCTACATCAGAAAACGCTGACATGACGGGCTCAGAGAGCGCCACCCGAGCGCTTTCTGATAGCCTTTTATATATATATATATATTCTTGAGTTTAAGAAAATATGGAAGAAATGAAAAGAATCAAAATGATTAATTACATTCTTGGGTTTAAATGAAAGAAAAGAAAAAGAAGAAAAAAATATAGTTTTACAAATATACCCTTACTAAATAAACTATTAGAAATAGATTGAAGAGTGAAGTAGTACTTTTACATAGTTCTCCTTTTCTTTCTATCCAAATCATCCAAATTTGGCAAGAAAGTTTTCTTATCATTTCATTTCCTTTCTCTTATAAAAAAAACTCAAGAATGGATATTTAACATTATTCCCTATCATTTTTTTCCTTATCCCACCTAAAAAAAACTCAAGAATATAGTGCTAGTCTGGCAAAATGAAAATAAAGTACTATTATAATTTACAGCCGTAAAGAAACTTTAATGAAAGTTATTAGTTGTTACTATGTTAAAAAAAAAATTATGTACAAAAAGTACGTTATATCTTTTAAAAAATTGATAGCTGAATGTAAATGTTTGAATTTGAGCATGAGCATTTTAATGAGACAAAATTTTCAGTAGGTATAGTTGGATGACAATATGTTAAACAAGACCATCAATTCGTTAAATTGTGAGGAGCTAAGACGTTTTTGACTTCGAGAACACCTGAAAACGTCAAGAGAACGCCTGGCACACTGCCCTGGGTGACGTTCTCCTTCAAAAAATTGATATCCCAGCTAAAATCGGACCGGGTGGAATCGTACCAAAAACCAAGCCAACGTCTCTTTCTTCTTGGTTTCTTCCCTTTTTTAATTCATTTTCTTTTTCTTTTCATATATATATACATAGGATATATATATATATATAATATATTATATATGGGTGTATTATTTCAGGGGAAAAAAAAAGAAAGAATCGGACCTTTTTCTGGCGGCTAGACAAAGAAGATGAAGTGCGTATGATATATTATATATGGGTTTAGTTATTGACGGTGCTATGATTGTGGGTATGGGTATGTATTTTGTATCCATATGTATATTTTTGTGTGTGTGTGTGTTTTTTGAGACAGATGGCACAAAAAGGAACAAGTGACCCTTCTAAGGGAGGCCTTGCTCCTCACAGTCTTAGACCATTTTTAACCATTCACCCTCTTTACCTATATTTTTTTTCTGACACTTCAGCATCACCTTTTCATCAATGAGTGTAGCTAGTGTGTCTTGCACATTTTAAAAAACGGAGAGATTTTTTTCCTAAATTTCTGATATTATTAGGCTATATTGCTCAACATATTGATGGAATCAATGAGTGTAGCTAGTGTGTCTTGCACATTGTAATAGATTGACAAATTGTGTTTTTAAGGTCAATTTTCTTGTCAGGAGAAATTGGAAACTTAATGCAAGTCATTTGATTTTGTATATTTAACTACGATCAAGATGGTTGCATCTTGATATCTTCGTATAAGATTTTTAAGTTTGAAGTTTGCAAAAATATTTTGAATCAAAATGACTAAAAATAATATTCAAAAGCAATGACAAAAATATGTACATGTAATTGAAAACTCACTTTCTCCTTGAAATAATAAAACCAATCATGGTTTTTCTCTACTCTGACGCACTCATGATCTCGTCTTGACTGCCACATGAGTTTTATACTCTTTAAGACACATCCAAAAACTACTCCTTCCCTATCATACTTTAAGATAAAAAAAACAAACAACCTCGATCCGGTCTTGCAAAACATGAAGATAGAACCTTTGACATATCTCTCTAAAAGCAGGGGTGTTGATCACTTATCGTGACTAATCATAATCAAAAAATTAGACACGACCATCGATTCAGAATACATTAAAAAAAAAATACAACCAACTTATTATTCTCGCAAAAAATATATATATCATAGGATTTTTTTTATTTGTTAGAGGTTTATCTTGTACTTAACTAAATAGTTAGAGTATAATAATGTAATTAGTGTGAAGTCCCTCACTCGATGGTTTAACCTAAGAGTGTAGAATAACAAGTCAAGTATGCACTAGATATGACTAGTATTACGATAAGTATAAATGCAAGAATATAATTAAAGTAATACCAGACTTAAGCAATAAATAAACAAGTATGTAAATTGTGAGACACAATGTAATTTTCAAGTGTATTTTATTTATGATGTTAAATAATATACAAGGTTGTTGCGGAACCTAGATAATACAAATGTAAGTATCTAAACAACCTATGAATTACAAGTGATCTATATTTGCTAAATAAACTCCTTGATCGAAATACTTAAAGTTGTGAAGTATAACTGTTAAGATCGAGAGTATTTAGGCAAATGCACCAAATTGCAAAAGTGTAATTTGGACGAGGGAAATGACTTGGTATTTATAGGCAAAAATAATTAATATTTAATTCTTTTTGCCGTACAAATAAAGTTACATGCATTTAAGGAGATAATATTTATTCCTTAAATGCATTTATTAGAGTACATGAATAAAGTCACCTTGATGTGACTTATTGTACTTTAACCAGCCACCTTTACACGCGTGTAAGAACTTTTAACAAATGACAAATGGATTGCCCGGATAAAAGCATATAAAGGTAAACAAGGCAATTCCTCGTAATCAGTGTTCAAATTTGTATAGTCTAGAACACTGAGAAGGACTCCAGTCAGGAGATCTGGTAAGACTGTCAGTGGGCCCCTCCATTTGTCAATCTTCTTTCTTTAAATTTCAGTCTTTGACTTCAGTGAGAATGTCCTCAGTAGAATGATCTTGACTGGAGTGAAGTCCAGTGAACTAATCTGGTGGAATCCAGATTCCTGTACAAGTAAATAGTTCACTGGGCTTCTCATAATTTCTAGACAAATCTACATTAGAGCTCCAGTCTTCAAGTCTGGAGCTAGTCCAGTATAACTGGTCCTAACAATTATTTACTTATCTCTTTTATTTAAGTCACTTAATGGCCTCCCTTTTAAAGTTATTGAACTTATTATCATTCATGCTTACTCAGATTTTGATTGAAGCATCCCCTGATTCTCGTTGTTCCATCACAAGTTATGTTATCCTATTCGGAGGTTCTCCAATTAGTTGGAAATCCAAGAAGCAGTCTACCATTTCTCGTTCTTCGTCAGGGGGTGAATATCGTGCCATGGCCAATGATGCAACTGAACTTACATGACTGGTTCATTTATTAGAAGAGGTGGGAGTTACCAATTTAAAACCAGTCACTCTTCGTTGTGATAACCAGTCTGCTATTTACATTGCGAAAATCCCGTTTTTCATGAGCGTACGAAACACATTGAGCTTGATTGTCACTTTACGAGAGAAAAAGTCATAGAGGGGTTAATCAAGCTTAGCTACCTACCAACATAGAATCAACTGGCTGATGTTCTTACTAATATTTTTCCTTCAAACCAGTTTTAACAGTTGTTATCCGAGATCAAACGCCTATCATCCATCTTGAAGAGGGTGGGGGTAGGAGAAATGTATTTGTTTATATTTTTTAGTATTTTGTATTTAGCTGATAGCTAGAGTTTAATAATGTAATTAGTTACATATCTTTTATATATATATAAGCCACTTAATGGCGTCACTTTCAAGGTTAGTGAGAATCTTATCATTTACCAATTCTTTTCTAGTTCTTTGGTTTTCTCCTATTTCATTTAATTGATAGTTATTTTTCACATAATCATTATCAAAATAGTAATTACTCAATTTATTATACAAGATGGGATAAAAAGAAAAATTATATAAGATGGGATTAAAACATAATTACATGTTTAAAGAATAATTAGTTATTGTGGTGTAAAGGTGATCGGGAAAATTTATTTCTTCCATTATGTTCAAATTGGTAAAGGTTTTTCTAAGGTTAAAGCAATGAAACTTTTCGGTTGTAAGTGGAATACCGAAATCCTTCCTTTGAGTTACACATAGGATAAGTGAACACTATCCCTCAGTCCCTCTTTATGCTTAAAATTTTCGGTCATCTTATTTTGTTTATCAAAGAGTTGAGTTGTCATTATACCAATTACTTTGTCTACTAATTACTCTGACCACACTTTTGAATTTTAAATCCTTTCTTTGTTATGTTTTTCACAACAGCTAGCTAATGAAACAACTTTGTAGCCGTGTGTGGGATATCCCGATGGTAAAGGTTTCATTTAGTTTTACATTAAAAATTTTCTTCTAAAAGTCCAAATACTTTTTATTTACTTAACCTTCAATCTTATTTCACGATCCATTTCACATATTTTCTAAGGTGAAGCTTTGCTACATAATTATGACGACTGCAAATAGAGATGTTCTCATTTTGGGATCCGACACTCGACCACGTGTTCAATATGGAAGACTTGTTTCAGTGTTTCACAGCCATCATCGAAAGACAAGTTGGAGTTGAGAACATTGACGTCACTTTTGACGCACATTCAAAAGATGATCAATATGGCCCAATCCTAATGAAATATTCACCAAATGCAAGATCAATATGAAGGTGTTAGACAAAAAGGAAAGAAAAACAACTAGGGAAACCAACAGTCCTAATTCTTTTAACCAATACCTGACGATACAAAAGTTCTAACAAAAAAAAAGCTCATTAACAACAAGTCTCATAGAATGTCATTACAATCATCATATTTAATCCTGAAAAATGAAAAATTAGATATGGGAAAACACAAAACATGAGCAAACTGAAAATTGTTTTTAATATTTTTTTCATGTCAACTCTTTCACTTTTCATGTTTGAAATTGAAAATTGTGAAGATATTGTGTGAAAATTGTTGTTAATGAGCTTTTCTTTTGTTCAACTTATATTTCATTATGTATTATAATATAGAGATACAAGAGAAGAAGAATTAGGGGAGAAAGAGAGGTTATCTTATTATTTTAGGGATTACAATATAGCCTTGTATATATAGGCATAAATAGAATGTTCTAGAGATACATATATATGGAAGTGAATATCCATCTATGTTTCATATTATAATACTCCCCTTGGATATTCACACTATATTATACACAAATATGGTGTTTGCTGCCTCGTTAAAAACCTTACCAAGAAAAACCCGGTGGGACGGTGAAGGGAAAAAGAGTGCAGTGCGTATAATACTCCCCCTCATTCGAATATCCGTCTTCAAAATATCAAATGTCGATCTTGTATACAAATGACTCAATAATCTGCCAAATTATTGCTCGATCAGGTTTGATGAAGATTCATTGTGTCACCGTCTTGTTAATCATATGTTGAGATTGAATCTATCATCGTTTGAACTTGATATATATATATATATACCACGTTATCTTCAAACGATACCGTTGAATTTTACTTGCTAGTCTTGAGGCTACACTCTTATTGGGTGTCTTCATTATTGATTTTTTACTATGACCATTTTCATAGTTAGATGATATAGTTGTTAATGAGTGCTTGATTGCCATGAAATCTTGTAGTATCATCACTTGTGAAAAACTAAGTTTCATTCAGCGATAGCTTGTTGATTCAGAGCCATTTATTGCTAATACATTTATAAAATGATGTAATATCAAGGATATGCAGTACTATCATTAGTACTGATAAAATACATCAACATCCCGTTTGCGGTTCGAAAACCGATAATAGCTTAATGAATAAGCCTTGCCAATATTGAAACTCTTTGACCTTTCGTCAATTTATTTTTATAAATGGACAATAGTCTCATTCAATTTATGCTCGATTTTTCGAGATAATACAACACTAAGTTGTATTATATCCATCTTTTCATGAGATTCACTTAGATGGGATCATCCATTCTTTAATAATCTATTAATCTCCCCCTTGGATGTCCAATTAGCAAAGTTATGCCTCGTTAAAACATAATGATATCAATATGTAATTGATGATATTGCATGCGGGCAATTTTGCCATACACATATCTTGTTTGGCCATATAATGACATTATAATCTTAAACATATGTTGATCATCATAAATATGATTCATGCTCCAAGCATTTTATATCTATGTGAAATTTTAAGCCATTTTTAGGCTCTAATGATAGCAAGGAGATACAAATAGCTATTTGCATATCACAGCATTCAAATCTACCAATAATATGATCAACCATGGGAGAAATACATCAGGTCTTTGTGAAAATCTATTGTAACATCATTTGCGCTATATACGTCAATATATCAATTTGTCATTTCGCTTTAGCACAAAGACCGATTTATATAAATTATGCTACACAATCTTATGCATGGATTTCAGGTCCATAATTTCGTGCATGATAAGAGGCTTTAATATTCGGTAGCATTACTTATCTTGCTATTTTAGCCATCGTATATCAGTTTTTGCACCTCATAACATATATGCTCTTAAGAATTGCATGCATAGTATTTAGCGCGTCATAGTATACATATTTGTTGTCGCCATCAATCTTATTTTGATTCCACGCTTTTGATTCAATTCAATGCTTGACATGATATATATGTGTGTGTGTGTGTGTGTGTGTGTGTGAGAGAAAGAGAGAGAGAGAGAGAGAGAGAGAGATCTCTTCATTATTCAAGTATCATCGGTTCTTCATGAACCATCATGTCCATTGTCTCTTTAAGACACATGTTTGGGTCTTTTTACCTCGATATGACCATCACATTTATTGCTCCTTTCATTTTTTTTCTTCTTCAAGGCTTTTTATTTGGAATCAATATCCTTTTGTGTGCGTGCCATAGACTCATGTAAGTCATCATTTTGAGATACGATCAATTCGGAGCATTGAAATCAATATATATGGCTTTATTTGATTTAGTGAGCGTGTAAGTCAATTGCCAAACTCAAGTGAATCAATCACCATATGAACCTTATGTTCATGTTAGTAAGCTCACACAATAATCATTATAATATGTTTGATCTCTCTCCCTGAATATATTCCTCTTTTGAAATACATCTTTTTTTCCGATGTCATAGGATATATATCATATCTAAGATAACGGGGAGGAACTATTTTATTTTATTGGCATGATGCAATATCATATTGTATAATAACTTTGCCCAAACATATAATTCAGACTTTTGCTCTCATAATCATTTAATTTGCAATAGACGCTTAATAAGCGCTTTAAGATTCACCACCATTTACGAATACTCGCAATCTTATCAGCTAAGCCACTTGTGACGCAAACTTCATGTTGCGTTATTCATGATATATGACCATTTAGACGATGCATCGCTTTTGAATAACTAAATGGTATATTAGATGTATAGGCCACATACATCCTCTTGTATCATCTTTCGATATATAAGGGAATTCGTCCCCACTTGGCTAGCAATTGGTGAATAATTGATATTTTCTGAGAGCTTATGAACTCATTACTTTGAAGAATCTACGGATTCACTTTTGCATCATAATGACTCTAGATGGTCTAACCGGTCATACCAAACAATAATAACAAAATCATGGTTCATAAACTTCTCGTTATGACCATATGCGATTCGAGTGCATTTTGCATTGTATAGTTCATACACAACGATGATACCAAACTGTATCATTTACTCTTTAATGTTGTTCCTTTTGATCAAATTATATTAGCTATCGAAGTAGCTCTTTAGGAACTAACAATATGTCAACAATATGACAATCTTGAATACATATATAAATGTCTTTGAAGTGAAATAACATATAGTCGTTTTTCTTTAGTCACTAATAATTTGGTCACTCATTGTGACAACTCGTGTTCATAATAGAAACACTATGATTAGTAAACTCCCATGTTCATTTGATCATATAGAAGTCGATCATTGCTAGTGTCATCTCGTGTTCTTAAAAGAAACACCTTGATATTTGAATTTCCATGACCATGACACATATAATTGCATTCACTTTAGTGAATGAATACCACACCGTTAAACGGCTTTAGAAAACTATTATTATATTGCTACTTCATGATCATCCATGTAAAGTTGTACTCGCTTATATTTGACAAATTTCAATTTCATGTGCAACTAATTGTAGCGAGCCTTTAGAAGAATCACATGTTTATGATTATCATAGAATTCTTATGACCATTATCATAAATTTTGATGTGTTCTCACATTGAGCTCTTATAATAGATCTTCGTGATTATATCACACCAATTTGGTGATCATTTTCTTCAAGAAAATGGAAGTATTTCAAAAGTTGAAATGATATGCCAATTCATCATAGTATTTTATGTGAATTTTTCGACATAAACACATGGATATTCATAATCAAACCAAACTTTGATCCAACAAAAGTTGTATATTGTTGCACAATAATTTATTGTAATTGTAACATCCAAAACTTTTAAAGTAAATAAAATAAACCTTTGTTGTAGTTTTAACATTAAAATAATTTCCTAGTATTTTATTTTTAGATCGGGGTTAATTTAGTTGGAACTTTAGTGGATAACGGATAAAATACCCACTAAAAATTGTTAGGGGGCGTGGCACTAAGGAGAAGTGTCAGCCACCTCTCTTCTTTTGACTCATCCATTCCACACTTTATCTTCATCTCCAAATCCTTAATCCTATTCTAATTCTTCCATCTCTTATTCTACTCTCTAATAAATTCAATCAAGAATTCAACTAATGATAATAATAATCTTTCTACCTATCTTCTTATCAATTAAATTTGGGGTTTAAGATTGAGTGAACATCATAATAATAACATCCAAGAATTCTATCAAGTTAAAATTGGGAGATGGTGTCATGCATATGTGTGTATATGTCGAAAATTACAAGAAAAGGGAAGAAGGAGATTTGTAATTCTTGCATTCTAGTTGTTATTTCTCAAAGGTATAACTTTATTTTATTATAATTAAATTAGGGTTCATGCAAGTAATTAATTTGAGGTTTTGATGAACTGGGTCATTTAGATTAATTTCAGTTTAGGGTTCTTGAATTGATAAGAATTGGGGTTTTTCTTAAAATGAGTTATTTACTTAAAATCAAGCTAGGGTTCATGAAAATTGATAAATTGGGGATTTTTAAGTAGATGACTATGTTGTAATGCTATTCTAAATTCTTGCTTTTAATGGAACATATTGATATGTGGTTGCATGAATATTTTGATAAAGGTGTTTTTAGTAATTTTTATGGCCAAAGTAAGAGAATGAAGATTTTGAGTAGTAATGTAGTATGACCATGTAGAAGTAGTTATGAAAAGATGGAAAGAATGATTTTTGAGTAAAATGTTGTACGGTCATATTGACGAGATAATGAAATGGTGAGTTTTGTATTACAATGAATTATGGCCATGATGTTGTAAAAGTAAAATGAGATTTTTAAAGAAGCCAACTTTAGAGAATGATGAGAATGTGAATTACGTAAAAGTTGGGTTAGGGCATTGAGATGCTAGTAAAGATAGTAATGTATGGCTTGTTAGCCTTGTGTATGAAGTAATTGAGCTTGATGACCTTATATGTGAAAATTGTGAATTATTGCTAGGTGGAAAGCAATATTATTGTTAGATGGTCATCATGGATTTAGTTATCGCGAAGGGGGTGAGTACTCTTGCATACGGTTATATATACGTTGGGTCAATCAACCACATCATGTTGAAGCCTTTTTGTCCATGTGTGGTGTTGACCACATCATGTTGAAGTTTATTTATCCATGTGTGGTGATTGATTCGGCGTAGGCCCATATGGGGCATAGTGTTTATAAGGCCTAAGAACCTTCAGGGCCTAAGAACCCCGATAGTTAATCATGTTGATGATTGTTTACGGTAAAAATTGGTTTATGGCTAGAACCCATAGTGACTCCTTTGGACTAATGGCTCTGTTTACATATGAGGTGTTTTGATAAAGTTTTGTTATGTACATTTCTGCAAAAATCTGGGTTAGAGTCATGGTCTTGGAATCTTGATGTATTGTAAAACCCTAGTCGGTGTCAACTTTGGTAAAATGACCCGTATGGATGTGTAAATGATATATGATCAAATGGGCACTTGAGTTGCGTTGTAAATTATGTCATGTGAAGGTTTGAAATCAGATTTGATGTGTGATGGAACTTGTGTTTGAGTTTGGAAAAGGTTGCAAATTGAGTTAATAGTCAAATTTGATGTTTGGTGTGTCCAGTAAGAGTACAGACGCAGACACCGCTGACCGTGCTCAGCGTCTGCAGTATTTCCTCTTGGTGTCCAGTTCCTGAGAGCACGGACACAAAGTACGGTCGACCGTGCTTGCGACCGCAGTTCTTCTGTTCTCGAACAAAAAATTTCCGAGCTTCATCCAACTTTTTCAAGGTTTGAAACTTATAGGATATGTCTATTATAACATATTAAGGTATTCTAATTTGTTAGATTTTGAATTTAAATATTTTGACTTTTTCACATTATTTTTGTCAATAGTTTTTTTTTTTTCTAAGTATAATTTTACAAAATAAGTTTTCCTTTTCTTTTATTTTGCATACTCTAAGGTTGAAAAAAAGTTGAGTCGTTCCAGTAATGATTCCCAACAAAGAATTATTAAGAACTAATAAACTACATGACGTAGTTTATTGAAATGACAAATAATGTCAAAAAATCGATAACCTATAGTTATTTATGTTTTAAATGTGTTCAAAGAATCACACAAGAACCTTTTGTTCTTTATTATATATGAACTACAAGTAGTAATAATCAATGGCATATCCATATCATTCTCTACGGAGAATTTTATAAATAACTTCATGTCAAATAAACATAACTCTAGTTATGATATTTTTTTTCCATATATTTGACATAATTGCATGGTATTCGATAACCATGTTGCGTAATAAACTGATGTTATTAGCAAATCATACAATTTTTTATCCAACAAAATCAAAAATAATTTTAGTCCATTTGACATAACATCTAGTTTAAGAGCTTTTGATTTGTAATAACTAGTTCGAAGACCAAGAGCGGTCTGATCCAAAAAATTGTCAACTAACCATTGAGATTTCTTATAATTGCAACGGGTATTTCACCGTTATATATTCAAGCGTTGACATGATTCCAATAAGTCTTTCATCGTTATGTATTTGCTTTTAAAATCTTCATGGATGTGATATTGCAGAAAAATCATTGATTTTTCGTTCTCTTGCAAAGTGGTCTTATCAAACTTTAATTGTGTCTCCAAGATTATTTAGAGATTGATGAATTCAATATATTAATAATTATTATTTTCACCTTTGCAATAATTTTCATTGTAACTACGAAATAAGAGAATATGTAGTCACTTGTAGCTCTTGCATAATAAACCTTAGTTTATTAGCCTCATATTGAATTCAATTATCATTGTGAATAACCGTTGTTGTTTACTTTTATAAGCTACAATTATTTATTCTTTAAAAAAATTCAAAGAGTACCATATGCTCTTTTAACATGACTTTGATCATGTTATTTTTTATTCAATCCAAAAACATGAAACTTTTAAGTTTTTTATGCATAACCTTAGTTACGATTCACCTTAGTAAATAACGAAAAATAATTCATGAGGAAACACTGAAGTTTCTTATGCATAACCGTGGTTATGATTCACATAAGTGAATAACGAAAGTACGATTAGTAAGGAAACCTTTGATAATGTTATTTTTTAACCTTAGAAACCTTTGAATTTCTAATACATAACCGCAGTTATGATTCACCTTAGTGAATAAGAAAAGAACAATTAGTTCTTTTTATTGCGTAACTAATAATGTTATGAAAACATAAATTGCTTGACGCAATCTTAATAATTGAAAGAACTTCTTTAAACATAATCCCGGTTATGTTACAATATTATAACTATAGCGGATAATCAAAAGTATACAAAAGAAGTTCAAAAATACAGATCAAAAGAATAAATAATGGTAACAATTAAAAATTATCATGCATCTTGATATAATTCTCGACAAGTATACTGCCGGATACATGACCCAAAAACCAATAGATGACTAATACATATTTTGTTACCGAATAGATATATCTATATCTATATAATTATTAAAACAGTAGAAACTGAGTCTTCTAAAACATTCTTCAAACTCAAAGTTATTCTGAAAAATTGCCACGTAAGATTTATGTTACGTGAAGTCTTCATAAATTTTCTACAATATTTATATGTGAAAAAGAAGAAACTATATTTATTTCATTATTTAGATTCAATTTTATAAGACAAGTATACTCTTTCATTATATTAAAAAAAGATTTGTCATGCACGTTATTGTTTCTCATCGATCAACTAGCACAAAGTTTATTTTGTATACTAATGCATAAAACAATAAATTTTGTCATCATTTCCTTTAATAAAATGTTTACCAAAGTTTCTAACGAAAATTTCATACAGGACCATTTAATGTTTTGATGTTTATGTGAGCTCTTTTAATAATATTAGTAATTTAATATCATATATAAAACTCTTTTGTTACGTAATTCATAATTTATTTATTTTCCTCTAAGTGAATTTTGAATAATTTTGGTTGCACAACTACAAGAAAAGAAGGTTTACTATTTCAAATTCTTGTGGATTTAGTATTTTAGTTTGAAGGTTTTTATGGGGGTGGTTGTTTGTTTGACAAGTTGTAAGATGACCCCTTATATCATATTTAGCTTCATAAACATTGAAGAACATAAATGTTATGTAGTATTTGGTGTAAATGGGTTTTTCGTTGATATGCAATTGTGTTTTTGCTGCAAAAATGTTTATGGATATTTTTGTTTCAATAGAAAGTCATTCTTAAATATATGTAGCTTTATTTATTTGCTTCTATTAAATTATGTATATTTTGCATCATCTAATTTTTTTTTTTTCCGTTTTTATCTAAATTATATTTATGTGTAAACATTATTCTCATCTTCGTATGTATCTCCAAAACATTTTGATAATTTGATATATTTATTATATTCATATTTAACATTGTTTTGTCTTTATTAATGTGTATGCAAAATAGATAATAATCGCATTGAACTAATTAAACAAAATATAAGTTATTGTGTGTGTTTACGTCAAAGAATTTAAATTAACACTAATCTAACAATAACTTATAATATTTCACGCATTGCGCGGGGTAAAAGACCTAGTATATATATAAAAGTATATATAGTTTACCTGTTTATCTAAAAGCATAATCCATAATAAATACTTGATGACATAGTTGTTCCTTATTCTTTCAAACAGTAGAGATTTTAATAATAAAGAAAACTATGTCGGTCGAAATTTGTATTGAGTTTTGAGATTTCGTCTTTGAACTTTGAATAACTCAATCTAAAAACAAAAAGATTTTGAAAAACCTATATATATACATTTGTATAGCCGACTCAAAAAATAAAATTTGTATGAAACAAAAAAATTATACTATAATAGAAAACCTTGATGGATGAAATCTTTTGATGTTTCGAATAGAGATCAAGAAAATTATATATTGTCGGCCGAAGTATTGGTTTTAGGGTTTTAGAGTCATTCGTGCTGATAACGTATTATAATATAGAAGAAGAATTAGGGGAGAAAGAAAGGTTATCTTATTATTTTATGAATTACAATATAATCTTGTATATATAAGCATTAATAGAATGTTATAGAGATACATATATATGGAATTATCTATGTTTCATATTATTAATTAAAATGATCATTAGACTTTTGTTCATTATGTATTCGTTAAAAGGATTATTAACGATTTTTTTTTGTTATGTATTGATTAAAAGCCATATATATAACAAGTTCTTTAGCAAGTTCGCTTCTTTTGTTGTTGGTACATTTAGGATTTTTGTTAATAGATCTTTTACCAGGTTTCTTATTAGGTAATGTGTTAAATTTCATGTCATGTTCGTACTTGGACAATTTGACACGATTAGTTATCGTGTCTAACCCATACGGATTCGTGTCATATCGTGTTTGTGTCTTAACAGGTCGTGTAGAACACGTTATGCCAACTCTAACTTGATAACATGACAAATTATAATATAGAAGAAGAATTAGGGGAGAAAGAAAGGTTATCTTATTATTTTATGAATTACAATATAATCTTGTATATATAAGCATTAATAGAATGTTATAGAGATACATTTATATGGAATTATCTATATTTCATATTATTAATTAAAATGATCATTAGACTTTTGTTCATTATGTATTCGTTAAAAGGATTATTAACGATTTTTTTTGTTATGTATTGATTAAAAGCCATATATATAACAAGTTCTTTAGCAAGTTCGCTTCTTTTGTTGTTGGTACATTTAGGATTTTTGTTAATAGATCTTTTACCAGGTTACTTATTAGGTAATGTGTTAAATTTCATGCCATGTTCGTACTTGGACAATTTGACACGATTAGTTATCGTGTCTAACTCATGCGGATTCGTGTCATATCGTGTTTGTGTCTTAACAGGTCGTGTAGAACATGTTATGCCAACTCTAACTTGATAACATGACAAACCACAAAGCATTTGCGAACTTAACTCTACATATTAGCTTCTAGATCTAATCTCTTTTAAACATACTTAACTTCTAGTTCTAATCTCTTTTAAATCTATATTTCTAAAAAAAAAATTTTGAATTATCATTTGAGGTACGATAAGGATACCAAACTCATGATTAATATTTTCAACTAGGGGTGAGTATAGGTTGGTTTTTGCCTAAACCAAACCAAATCAATTAGGTGTTAGAAAACCAAATCTATTAGATTTGATTTTGGTTCGGTTCGGTTTGTTGGATTTCCGATTCGGTTAGGATCGATTTCGGTTTGTTTTTTTTTAAAAAAAAAAATTTTACGCATTTTCTTTATTATCTTATAAATTTAAATTTGAATTGTTAAGAGAAAAATATAATTTAGAAACCAAAATATACTGATCCTTTTTATTAATTTATTATATACTTTTGATGTAGTATAATTTTTATAAAACAAATTGATTTTGTGTGTGCGATTACATATAAAACATATAATTTATATTGATTTGTACATTAAAAAAGTAAACAGTTTAAATATATTAACATCTTTAGTAACTATAAGTAATAACTATAAATGTAACATTGATATAAATATAAAATAAATTATAATATATTTGGTTTGGTTCGGTTTTTGATCGATTTTTTTCATATGAAACCGAAACCTAAACCGATCTGTTCGGTTTTTGAAAAATGAAAACCAAAGCCATCGGTTTCATTCGGTTTTCGGTTCTTTTTTTTATTTATTTATTTCGGTTTTCTGGTTCGATTTTTGCTCACCCCTGTTTTCAACCATAATTCATGATAAACTTATTTATTTAGTTTAAGAAATAAACCATTAAATGAAGAGGAATTACGTCAGTAGCCAATTTTCGTTGCGATTGTACTAAAATAGCCAAGTTTTTTTGGATTATCACAAAATACCCAAGTAAATCGCAACAAACTGCAAGAATCGCAACAAAAAACTTGAAATCGCAACAAAAAAGGAGAAGATCGCAACAAGAAACGCTATATGGCAACAAGAAATCCCATATCGCAACAAGAAAAAGAGAATTCTTTTACTTTTATTTTTGCAATTTTGTTCTTAAAAAATAAGATTTCTTGCAATTTTATTTATAAAAGTATAAGTTTTTTAATGAGATTTTATGAAATATCCAAGTACAAAGAGTAACCAGTATATCATTTTCATTGTATTTGTTCAAATAACATAATTAGAACAGTAACCAGTATATTATTTTTTGTGATATACTGATTATTTTTTTGTACTTGCATATTCATAAAATCTCAGAAATACTACTATCTTTTTATGGATAAAATCGCAAAAAATCGACCAAATTGCAAAAAAAAACAAAATTAAATAAAAAATTCTCTTTTTTTTTTTTGCTGTGAAATGCATTTCTTGTTGCAGTATGGCAATAGATCTTCTCATTTCTTGTTGCAATTTTGAGTTTTTTTTGTTGCGATTTTGAGTTTTTTGTTGTGATTCTTGCAGTATGTTGCGATATACTATATTGTGATAATTCAAAAAAATTAACTATTTTGGTACAATCACAACTAAAATTGGTTAATGACATAATAGAAGGTAACATCCACTACCGTTTTTTTTATGGGTGAGCAAAAACCGAAAAAAAAAACTAAAAATCGAAAAAATCAAACCGACAAAATCGAAAACGAATAGTTGGTTTTGTTTTCTAAAAACCAAACTTGTTTCGATTTCATATGCAAAAAAATCGATCAAAAACCAAACCGAACTAAACCAAACCAAATATATTTTAATATAATTTATATCTGTACGTATTACATTTATAATTATCTCTACTACTTGATAAATCATTTGTTCCCGTCAAATGTTTTAACTTCTCAACTAAGTTTTAAAACCCTATAATGCCCTATTAATTGTTCACTAATTTAAATATATTTATCTTAAATAACTGTAATACTTTTAGAAAAAATCTCAACCACTTATTTTCCATCTCTTTTTTTCAAATCTTAACTACTCATTTTTTTCCTCTCATTCAAAATCTTGTTATCAAAAATTCATGTTCTTTCATTAGAGAGGTCATTCGATATACTTTCGACAAATTTTTAAATGCGATGGAAAAACTCATACGGTTAAGGCATTTGTCTATTACGCTCTATGACCTATTACCTCATATTACCCCCAGCATATCACCGTCGTAACGCGCGTTGCGACACGGGTACTTTCTCATTACTTATCTATACTATATTATAAAAAGAATAGTGCTTTTTATTTTTGATAATGTTGAAATTATGTAATATTTTCACTTGTCACCCCTTAACAATACTTTCACACACTACCTCCTTAACATTAATGATTAAATTACACTATCAATCCTTTATGTTTTAAAATATGTCCATTAACTTTTTACATCAACTATATAAACAACTCAACGTCGCTCCATCATCAACCGTTGTCATCATCACACCATCACCGTCATAAATACCGCCGCATCGCGCAGGTACCATACTAGTAGTTAGTAAATATGTTATCATATTTAAATTTTTTGTCATTACTATATATATTGTATGTTTTATATATATTGTATGTTTTAGATAAAAACACAACAAAATCAAATTGTTTGATAATAATCATACTTATTTTAACACCTAAAAAATATAATTACTTAATAAAAATTTTTAGTATTTTTTGGTTTAATATATTTTTTCCCTTGATAATTGTAAGTTTAAATTATAACAATAATAAATAAATAGCGTAAATTTTTTCTTTTAGAAAAAGAAAACAAAACCAAAACCAATGCAAACCAAAAAAAAAACAATCCAAATCGAACAAAAACTCGAATTCAATGATTTTGGTTTTCTAAATACCAAAAAGATTGATTAGGATTTCGATTTTAGGCAAAAACCGACTCAAACCAACTCATATTCACTCTTAGTTTTTCTCGGTTTTTGAGCTTTAATATCACAACAATGACGTGGATAAAGGTTGAAAATAAACCTTCAACTTTGATCTCCAAAAGGATTAACCCCTTAATCTAATTTACTGATTAAAACATTAAAAAAATCAATTCATATGCTCAAAAGATTATAAATAGATAAAGTGTGCCCTAACAAAAATATTTTTGAAAAATAGAAATTTGTGTCAGCGGTAATCTAGTTTACACCAAAAAGTCAAAATTATTGGGTCAAAACTCAATCGCAAATTCACATATTTTCAAAATCCAAACAAAACCAAGTTTCAAAAACTTGAACAATATGTCAGAGGAAGGCAAAACCAAGATTAGTATTAGTAACTAAAATCAAGGTAAAATTAAATTACCCCCGCAATGAAACTCTATATGCCTCTAGAACAAAGCCAGCAAGAATATTAATGATAATTATTATATCTATGCACTTGCAGCCGAAAGGTGAGGCAATTATTTCATATTTAATCAACAAGAAATTAAAATTATTTATTTGAAATTTACCAAAAAAAAAGGGCACCCAGATGGGAGATTATCACAACAAATCTGGGAATGAAATTAAAACCCTGATTTATGGAGTTAAATTTATGCCCCCAGAACAAAGCCAACAAAAAACAAATTATCTTGTAGCTGAAAGAAGAGGCTATTATTTAACAAAATAGTAAAAAAGAAAAGAAAAAAACACAACTGAATGTTTGGTTTAAGGATTTGGAGACTGTTATGAATTATGATAGTATGAAGATGTGTTTTTCGGCGATGTTATATAGCCAGCCAAAATTGCAAAACCCTAATGTTTGGATATTATAAGTGTGTGTCAAGTTAACCCCTTATATTATTTTTGGTTTATCATTTTGCACATATGAACTCACAACTACTTATTTTGGTCCTTCATCGCAATTAACAAATTTTCAACAAGATTATGGTCGGTATGATAAACCGTTGTAAGTGGTGACGGCTATTTGAGTAAATTTATTATGGTTAAGGTTACGATCATATATCATACTTCCTTCATTCCAATTTAAATGTCATAGTTTGACATTTTGGGTCTTTCATGTTTAACTTTGACCGTCAATATTTTTGTTTGTGTTATATAATATTTGATGTAATATATATGATTGGAGAGGGTTTTAAATGTATTTTACATGATATGATTTTCATCAAGTACTATATAACACAAACAAAATTATTTACGGTCAAAGTTATGAAAGAAAGACTTGACAAGTCAAAATAAAACATTTAAATTAGGACTGAGGGAGTATTTCTTATGGTTTAAAAAGAATTTTTAGGCATCATTTCTTATTCAACAAGAAGTTCTTAGAAGATTAACATGACATGACACAAAATTGACATCTTAAACGTCAAATTATAAGATCATTGATGTTTTAAAATTAGCGTCTTATTGGAAAAACTTTGAGTCGATAACATTGTGGCCACACCCTAGAACTCATGTAGTTCAAATGGTTCAAAGGATAAAGTTAAGACAAAGAGTGAAATCTAAAAAGAAAAAAAAAAAAAAAAGAGAAAAGATAAAGTTAAAATGATTCATAACTTTATATGGGAATCAATGAGCTCATGTAGTAATGTAATAAGAATATTCAAACCGTTTGTATCAAGACCGACTAATGTCAACATAAAAGTTGTTTAGTTAGAAGTAAAACATATACTTAACGTTGTTAATATATCTTTAGTACGGACCTGACTAATAATGTTTAAATGGAAGTAAAATATTATATTCGTTGGCATCTAATCCGAAGATGAATGAAGGATCACAATCTAAGAAACGATATTAGTATCATGGTTTTTTATTATTCTACCCCACTGTACTAGCATTACATCATACTGTATAAGTTGATGATGCATGTGGTAAATGAATAAAATTTATGGTACTGATATGATGGACTTAATCTGAGGGCATGTACTTAAATCTCCAACATCAATGATCCTTAATAAATGTATCAAAAATTGACAACGCTTTCACAAAGGAAGCCCGTAAAACTATCACCCATTTTTAGTTAATCTACCATAAGGTATAATTTATGTAACACACTATACAAATCTCTATTGCGCAGTTGTGATATATTTATCAAATTTTGTAGTAGCTAATCAACTTTTGCGAAAGGTTTCTTCCTCCTCTTTTTAAAGACAATACCCAAAAGTATGTTCAAGGAAACGTACTTTTTGACTTGTAGTTGGAAGTAAAATTGAGGTAGGAGAAGTTCTTAATGAATAATGATAGACCCTCGGGATTTTTTTCAAAGTTTGGTCATTACTTCTTGTCCGAGATAGATAATCAAGTAAATCAATTAAGGTTTCCTATCCAAGTTTGTACTAATCCATCCTCGATGCAAGGTAGTTTCCAATGTTGTCTTTATTCGCGGTTGGCTGGTCTTTGTTTCCTCGACAAGTTTCCTCAGTAGTTTAACATCCTTGTGATCTTATCGACATTCAAATTTGTATATTTTCAGTTTTCCGATAAAACCAATCTAGATTGAATGCAAGATTATGTGCAACGACAAGTACATGAAATGCAAGTCGTTACGCATGATCATGATATGCTTAAAAATACAGTTTCGTTTAAGTCCTTCCTTTTTGTTAGGCAAAACACAATACAATGGTCAAAATGCTACATAAAGCTAGCTGTACATACTGTCTACAAATCATTGTAACGAGTACACATAATTCGTTAAGCATAGGCCAAAACGATCAGTAACAACACTGATATATATTCACAAGAGCTCTAACTTTTCATTTCAAGGTCCAAATATGCTCACCAAACTTAACCTTCATAATCTTACATCAAAATCAATCAACAAATAAAAAAAAGTCTCTAGAACACCAATAAAGGTGAAATTTACAAAAGCGGAACATTTCAACCATTGAAAAAAATATGTTCTTCGACAGCCTAGCAAATTCATAGACCCTTAAAAGGGTTTATTTGCATGTATAGAGTCGTGGTTACTTGAGTTTCTTTACATAGTATTTGCGCATTTAGTCTCTCATTTTCATCTTACGGGTCGCATGTCCAATGACCAGATGAGACCCACATAATGCAAATCAAAGACAGACACAACATGAACTTAGTTTTTTTTACCTGAATCTGACTACAACACAAGATATGTCATCTTTACTGTCTCTTTTCAAAGCTTCGGCTATTATTCGCTTAGCTGCTTTCTGGGGGTCCTTAATTCTCCTTGCTATATCAACCACTTCCTGATTATCCATCACCTGCAATAATCGAGAATACCAAAACCAAAAATAAAAAACATGAAAGTTTTGTCGTGCTTGTATACTATAAAAAAAGAGGCAGCAACTTCGATCAATCCACTTATAAATGGGTTCGTTTGGGTTGTGTTTTTAGTAAAACTTCGAACAGGTAAAATTCAAGAATCAGCTTATAATTTAAACAGTCTAGGTGGATCAAACGGGGAAAAAAAAACAGAGTGTATGTTAATGACTGAAAATCTCTTAGATAATGTTTCAAAAAATTATACTCATAATATTTTTATCATAGTAGAATAGTGTGATAATAGTTGATAAACTAAGTATTCATTTTTTGATGATATAAATAGATAAAGTAATGAGAGAAAAAAGTGTTACGGGTCAAGCCAACCTCACCTGAATAATAAGGACCTACACTAAGGACACTGGTTTTAACCCGTCACCCAACCCATCCATTATGCCAACTCTTTGGTAATAAAAGGATTAAAAAAGACCCGCGGAAACAAATAATTGGATCACCTTCCAGATACCATCGCTTGCCAATACAAGAAGATCCGTTTTGGCATCTATGATTGTATCATGAATAGCAGGGTCGGATCGCAAATGTGATTTCAAGCTTTTGTCTCCAAAAGCACGAGACACCGCCAGTTGTCCATTAACTCGAGGGACATCCCCTGATAAAAAGAAACAAATGCTGTTCAATTTCAGAAATGATCCATTACAATATATCTTCTAAGCTACTTCATGGTTTAATTTGGATAATCCTGGAAGGTAACACAAAATAATGGGATGAGAAGTTATTTTGATTCCCCCCACCACCACCACAACACACAGTTTCGGTAATGACTTGTAGTTTCAGCTCGTCAAGCAAAATGTATCGGTACATGTCAACTAAATTGGTTGCGTAACTTGATAAGGATGCTATATTGCATCAGTAGTTCTTACCGAATTTAATCTAGGAAGTCATTAGTAACGCTAGTGATACACCACTTAGTATCATATTTTTGTAGTCCTTGGATTATTGGATCAAGCAAAGAAATAAGTTCATGTGGCCAATTATGATTTCGACAGTAAGATTAACATAGACATTAACTAAAATAATGATGGAGTTGGACATCTTGGTTACAAAATTGAGGACTTCACCCTTGAAGACTACGGAGGTGGTGGTGCTATGAGGGTGACTAAAAATAGCTGACATTCTTTATTCATAGAGAGGGACTCTTAACAGTGACAAGCTTTGTATTTTGCAAATATTGAATCGGCAAGAACTTTACTGTAGACACCACGATGTGGTGATATTTGAACCTAAGAGCTCTTCCAAAGCCACCAGAACGCTTCACCACTAGACCACCTTAGTGGTTTTATTGGATGATTTTAGTACTGTTTTTTGAAGCCTAGCAAACAAGCTATAAATGAATTGAAAGCGTGTGCTATTTACTGCAGTTACCCCAAACAATGAACAGAAAGTCCAACCAATGAATAAAGTCAAACCTGGCATGTTTGAAACAAAACCTCCTTTGTGCTCAATACTGACCCTTTCTGTACTAGGCTCATGATCAGTACTCATCTGTATGGCTTCACCTCCTCTAGAAAGAACAGCTCGAGAATCACCCAAGTTTGCCACCCATAACCTTCGACCATTCATAAGAATAGCTGTAACCGATGTGGACCCACCTCTTCCCAAATCAGAATCATGTGAAAGAATTGCTTCATCAGTTTTCTCGTATGCTTTGGATAGCGATCTCTTTGGGTCAACCCAAAACCCACTCTGTAAAAATACTTCATAATTATACATTGAACATTAAATAAGGTAGCAAGTGGTTAAACTTTTTATCCAATGTACTTGGGGTTTTTGTGGCAGACATTGAGACATAACAGTTTGCAAGAATGAACTGTAAATGCATCATTCGAGTGAGAATGCCAAAAAGACGTATCAATTTGAAAGAATGAACTTAAAAACATCATCTTGTACGCAGTTTGTCCAAAACCGCTCTTTACACCATTTAGTGTTTTGTAATTTGCATACTAAAAGCCAAGTACACTGCATATTCGTAAGAATGGGTTGATTCTTATTACATTTAATGCATCAACAGATATATAATGAAGACTCAAAGAAATGGGTTGGAAGTTCCGTGAAGCTTACTGTAAAATTTCAAGGTACCTCCTAGAGACTTCATTCAAATGTTATTAATAAAATAAATAACTTTATGATCATATCTGATACACCAAGTATTTATAGAAAAACTGAAACAGTTTGGATGAGAAGTGTTTCATTCTGCCAAACCGACGTGTCATGACCCATACCGAGAACATACCTATTTAATTCAAGCGCATTTTAACTGGTTACCCAACCCACCCATTTTGCCACCTGTAAATAGTATTGCACTAGGGAGATGATATGAACCTCATTCAAGATGTTATCAAACAAATGCTTCTGAAGGTAAGAAGGTACGCGATCGCCCGAATGACCATCATAAATGGCAAAAAGCCCGAGCTCATGGTCATCTATTTCCACAAACCTAGCAACATGATAATCCTCCATTGGATGATTAGCTTTTCCTTTGACCAAGTCAAAACCAAACTTGATATTACCCTCATGGTTTTTCCCCTTGCCGGAGCTATACGATGAAGGGCCTCCTATGAACTATATGATAAATACAACCGAAAAACATTAGGATAGAGAAATAAGAAAATAGTTCCCTAAATCTTACATTGGGATCAATCTTCAATAATCACTTCACTATCACCATATATAATACAAAACACAATTATGGTTCTGCAATTTGCCAACATCTACATGCATATCTAAGATTTTATTACACAACATGAATTTTGAAACCTTACAAACATTAAAGGCTGCTACACATATTCCAGATTCATGCAAAAAACTGATAAACCAGGATATTTGTCTTACTTCACTGCCAAAATCAAAGGCACTTACACAATAGGGAAAATATCATGTTTATAGCATCAATTGCATCCACATATCCAACATGTTCAACTTTCAGATAAGAAATACGAAAAAACTGTTGCAATAATGAATCTTATTAGTTACATGTTTTTAGTAGACCAACCATTCTACCGCTTTAAAGAATGATTATGTCACAACACGTAAGACTTGCTTTTAAATTGATTCTTGCAACTTGAAGTCATAATAATCAGTTTTAAGCGGTTGGCAAAGGAAAACTTGATTTAATTTTGGTTTCAGCTAAAAGCCAAGTATGACAAATTAGTTTGAAAGAAATGAGCAACTCTCTGAAAACCAGTAAGAATGCATGTCCGAAAATAAATGATTGTATTTACAACAACTAAGGTTTACAAGGTCAATAAAACTTGATAACTCTTAAAGATAACCATTATATAACCTATTGCCTTCAGTCTGCTCAAATTTTAATAAGAAAACGATAGCAAAACAAAAGATATTCAACTATCGTTGACTAACCAAATGATCCCTTAATCATCATAAATCGATACACCAAGTAAACTATCCCCAAAACCTTAACTAAAACACATATAACATCCTTTTCTTGCAAAGCAAAACACACAGAAAAGCATATGCAAACAAGTATTATTATTTGATCATGCAAATTACTCCATCGGTCTCATTCCGATTGTCCATCAAGAAAAATAAAACACAAATGAAAAACCTGCAATTAATGAAGCTTTCTCTTTATAGAAAGTCACTATTATCATCATCTTTAAGACATATATTAGTAATTGACTAAAAGTATAACTTCAAACAAAAATAGTAACATCAACAACGAAGGAGTAAATAAAAGTATAACAACTGCAATCAAGTAATAAATTCAAGAAATACAAAATCTTTTCTTTACCTGCAAACAGCATAAACTTTCCATCAAGAATTCTGCAAAGAAGAAACTATATTTAACATCCAACAATTTATAGCCAACCCCACTTCAAAAAACAATAACTTTTAGCAATTCCACTAAACAAACTATCAAAATCTTAAAATTTTTATGACAAGCCAAAATAAAGGGGACAAAAAACAGGGGAGTAGTAAAATACTAGTACTAATCTAAATAAAATTTTCTGAATAAGTTTGCTTATACGAAACAATATATACTGAAGAGGGTCAATTTTGTAGTCAGAAAATGATTCAATATATAGAGGATTACTTAAAAATTTTGGTATAAATAAAAGTGTTTCAACCTTCAAGTCATCTTTTTTGGATTGTTTATGAGTATTATTATTATATCATAGAAAGAAAAAGTAATGATATATGTGCTAATTCGGTAAGAAATGCTTAAAATTTTGATGTTGACATATAAATTTTCTTGACCTTTGATCTATCAGCAACAAAACTTTGTAACCTTTGATCCGTTACAACAAACTTTTAGAAATGTCTGAAATTAGTCATATGTATTGTACTTATCATTTTTGTTAAGAAAAAGAATTATGAAAGAAGACTGATTCCCGCGTTGACTTCAGATGTTTGTTGACCAATGCCGCGTAGAATCCACTTGTGAATTACCATTTTGACCCTTTTCCCCACATTGGCAATAATGTTGGGCTTCGACTGTTTTGATTTATTTCTTCTTTCCTATGTTTAGTAAATTTATTTTTTTTTTGGATTAAGATAATTACATTTGAAGACTTTGTTTAAAGGTGAGATCTAACATCTGTAATGCATCTTTTCTTTTAAAAGGTTAGCGTAACGTATCGGGACCAATGAATAGATGAATGAATTTTTCTAACCAATGTAATACACTGGTTTAGCTTCTTTTTTTTTAAGTTAGAATTTCGTTTGAAAGCACGACGATTAATAGAGGTAAATTTTATCTCCTCAGACTTGAACTTGCGTATACTCAAGTCAAGCCCTCATAGAAGGATTACCCATATCTCAAAGTTGGTGGCACTGTTGTAAAACTCATTGAGTCGAGCCGAATAATTTCTGAGTACTCATTACAAGGTGGGGTGTCGAGTCGACCCGATTCGGCCGATTAAGTACTCCTCGACTTAACCACTTTGACCTCCCGAGTATTCACCGCATAGACCCGAGTACTCACAACTCACAAGTCGACCGATCTGGGAACGCATAACAACTTCCACAACCTTGGTTGATGGAATGGGGATTCGAACATGAGACCTACAAGTCATCAAAGGAACATCAAACCACTAATTGCACATTAATTAAACTTTAAAGTATTCAATGGTTTAGCTTTTAATCTTTAGAAATCGAACATTAATGGTTTAGCTTTTAATCTTTAGAAATTGAACATTAATTAAACTTTAAAATATTCATAGTTTTTCTCAGACATTCAGTAGGGATACGACATTAAAAAAACCTATCCGTATAATGGTGAACTCTTGCACGGTACCTTGACAACGCGACGTTGATCATGGACCGTTACAAGTATTCGAAGGGAAAACCACAAGACTTGTCATCCTTAATGATCGCATTCAAGACTTTGGATAAAAGCGGAGTTTTCATAATAATCATCACTTTTCATATTATGAAGTATAAAATTCTTATAAAATGGAAACTTAGTGTTGTATCAAATGACTTGTTTGATTAAATCATATTTCAACGTTGAGTTTGTTTCTAAAGAAAATGAAGGGGAAAAAAAGTAAAACAAAAGAATGGAAAAGAAGAAATAAAATCATTCTTTTCTTCCCAAATCCTCTATTTTTGGAAGAAAAAAAACCCTACATTTTAAAGGTTCCTTTACTTTCTTTTCTTTCATTAAGAAAAGCTTACAGATGATAAACAAATAATTTCGAAATCCTATCATTTTTTTCCATTTAAAAAAACTCAAAGAATTTTAGTGAAAAAACGTTTTTAGATGTACGAAACTGTTTTCTTTCTATTAACAGATAGTTTACATACATACAAGGGCTCTGGGCTCACATGTTGAAATCTATGATGAAAATAGAGTCGCGCTAAAAACGGTCTCACATGTAGAAATTCATGATGAAAAATAGAGTCAGCGCTAAAACGGTCTCGACTCTCGAGTCAATATAATAGAGGCAAACCCCTCACTAGTCCAGTCGATTAGTTACACTAACACCTTAAAGAAATCGCATTCAAGCAAATTAAAGAAAGTTTTGTGCCAGAAAACAACACATTGGTCATGTTACTATTAGACAAACAAGACAAGTAACTATGAGCTAAGGTGTTTTTAGTAAAGCTGAAATTGAACCCGAAGCTAAAGCTTGTTTACATATGTGAAAGCTTAATGCCTTAATTTATATTTTTGTACTGGTGTTCAGCAAAATAGTTAGAGACAAAAACTTACATGTCTAAAATAACACAATTAGATATTCAAATTCAACCTACCTTATCTACACCCTTCCAAATTTTTCAAATTTTTTTTTTAGAAACCCATAGTACCCTCTCCTTTATTTATTTAATTTCAATATCTCTACCTAATAAACCTATAATACCCTTAATGAATTATTTACAACATGCATCCATCAATTATGAAAATAACCACATTATTACTTTTACATCAATTACTTTTAGATTAATAACTACACCACAACCGCCGGTGCCACCAACCTTCACCGCCACCGCCTCACCGGCGCATCGCGCGCATTTGTCTAGTCAATGAATAACCACAGAACACAAACAGCTTCGACCTGCAATATGCCAAGTCATTGGCTATATTAACTCATGTATGTATTTGCTGCTATGTTTTGAAAATGGACTAGAGGTCGATCAGTATCCCGGATTGAAAAACCAAACCTTTATAAAAAAGCATAGATAAAGATAAAGATAGAGTAGTAATAAAGCTCCTAATTCATCTCCTACCAAGTATACCTGATGAATCTGTTCATGGGTTTTTATATTGGTGAAAAAAGTTGTTCATATTCATTGATTTTATATCAAAACTGTTTAAGTACTTGAGATTCCTTGGGATCGCTATTGTATAACAAGTACTTATAACACTTGATGATGTTTGTGGGAATGACCAACTTGTTCAAGACTGAGTATCTTGACATGCCTTTTCTCCCTTGTAAAGTTACAAGAGCTTAAATTGGTGTAATATAATATATCGTAATATATTTATTGGGGATCATTTGAATCACAATCTTTCTCATAAAATGGCAAAAGGTTATACCTGTTTGTATCACATTTCATCAGCCATACCCAAAGGATGAATACACAGTTAAAGACATAACACACTAACAAGTCATATTGACACTATCTAAACAACCATATACATCTAACAGATAGAGTAATAAAATCCTAATTATACTTGATAATCAACCTATGCGCGGGAAACTATAGGTAGAGTAATAAAATCCTAATTATACTTGATAATCAACCTATGCACGGGCAACTATAGGTTGCTCATCAAAAACCCATTTCAACATATATTGTCAAGTCATAATCAATCCCAAAACTTTGGCTCCAACATGAAGCTGGCAGGCTCAGTTTGAGATACATGGCCATACTTTGATGTGCCATACTTCTTGTACACGGATAGGAGTTTCCCGCTTCCTGATTTCTGGTGCAAACCAACCATCATCTTCGAGCATTCCCTGAAAAACAAGCGCAGGGCAAACTTGTTCAGTGAATTACAAGTGAAAAGGATTTGAGTCAAAAGATAAAGGAGAACTGAGATAGGTGTAATTCTGATACATCTGCAACTGCAGGTGCTGGATTTGGTTGGGCAGGACTGGAATATGTGATTTTTGTTACAATTGCAGGTGAAAGTATTATCAGACTTTTGTAATAAGTAATATCATAGCAGAGAAGGGAACGGTTCAGTCCGTTTAGACTTTTGTTGGTTTGTTTGTTAATTGAGACACATTAGATCTAAACCAAATTTCCACTTTTGCAGTAGTTGCATATTCTACTATGTTTTGGAGAGTTAAAATGGAAAGAAATAATGATGATGACATATTGACACTGTTATATGAACATTTGTGATATAAACTAAACAAAGTTTGAAAGTAGTAGAATGTAATTCTTTGAATAATTATCATTTTTAACTGAGATAGAAATGGAACCATTCAAGGTGACTTCAATCATGCAAATAAGAACACCAAAAAGAAAGGAGGTGAAACCAATTACCATAGATTGCGCTCGGTGTAGCTGGAATGAAGTTCACTTGTTTTAGTCCATTGTCTTGATCTGCTGAGAGTACATTCTGCGGTGAAAACAGCAGCTGCTGCTAGTAGTGAAGGTGGGAACTTCAGCATTTCATACTCCACCAGGCACATATCAATCAAGTAGAACGATAACAGCTCAAGCTATATCGAGAAAACAAGAACATCAATCAGAATAATAATAAAGATACTAGTGATTCATTTCTTCAACAGATAGAAAAAGCAAGATCCTTCTTGAAATAATGAAAAATAACACTTTTTTCCATAAACCACTTTTTTCCAATAATTAGAGAACTAATAGATATAGCACCAATGAAAGTGGGCATTAATCCTCAAAACATGAGACAACAAATTATTTGTGAATAGAAAGGATAATTTCATTGTTACAAATCAGTCGTATTGGTCACTAGTTTGTCCAAAGAATGATAAAACATCACTCTTCTTCCAAAATGGAAAAAAAAAACATATTTTTGTTAAAAAACAGTCATATATAAGTTTCTATATGCCCAAAATCAAGTGAATTATAAGAATAAAATCGATGAATGGATTGAAATAAAAAAAAAAGACATATTCTCTTAAGCACCTGTTTGTATAGTCCCTTTTTATCCATAATCAATATAATAAGCAGACATAGAATGGATTTACAAGATCGAAAGAAAGGCCAGACCTCCTTATAAGACTTTGCAGCTTTGAGAAACCTCTTGATAAACACATAGGGAGTTGGAACCGATAGATTGAATTTAAGGGTATTCACCATTGCCTTCTCCTGTTAAGATCAGAAGACAACGAACATGAGTCGTTATGTCGTTATGTGATAATAAACCATAATGGAAAATTGATTATAAAATCTTGTTTCTAGACTTACCATATCAAGAACTTCTGTTCTTGTGTAAGCTCTGTCTGAAATCAGTATAAAATCCTCGACAACAGGGACAGATATTTCTTCATATTTACATGCTAGAAGCATGGCTGTCACTCCCACAAGCTGCAGTTTCTTGCGTGATACAGTCTCGCGCTCCAAGAACCGGTCAATTAGGTTGACCGTTAGGTATAAGGTTTCTTCCATGAGTTCAAATTTGTAATGCACCTGTTGTGAACATCACAAGTTACTATAAACTTGCATTCTGCATTAACTATTAAAGAAGTTAAAATCAGTGTACAATGTACCTCAATCAGCCAGTCAATCAGAATGCCTCTCATCCTGTCAGTTATGTCATATTGTTGTTGGGAGATGTACCTAGGTGAAACGCAGTTTGATATCTGCAAATTTGTATGTAAACGTAGTTTTAGAACAACAACCGGAATTCAACGTGTACCATTAGAAGAAACTTTTTCAGATTAAAAAAACAAGTTCCTCAATAACAATCCAATGAAGTTTTTGTGGTGAAAAGTAATATGCTATGTGTAAATATTAATACAGATCATGTAAATGTTACAACTAGAGGATGGCACAAAATGAGCAGGTAGGGTGGATTGGGTAAAAGGGTAAGAATAGGCATTTGGTGCTAGTCAGGTTGCTCTAGAAATTCATTTTCAGGAACTATCGAACCATTTTACTCATATCATTTTAGCTATTGATTTGAACTTTTCCCTTTGTATGAAAACCATCAACCCATTGATCCGTTCCCTATGATGCTAATATATTTAACCTTACCAATTTGTCACTTTAATTCAAAGGATGGCCTGATTTTACCATTCCGAATTGACCAATAAGCCCCAAAAATCGTAATCAGTTAGCCAGTTTTGCCACAATGACCATAGTCAACTGGTTACTAGTAGGCTTTCTTCAACGAAAGTAAATGAAACCAAATACCACTTTCAAAAGTAAAACACCACTTTCAACACTGAGAGAAACCAAACACCACTTTCAAAAGTAAAACACCGTTTCAACACTGAAATGACAATCACACATGGAGATTCAAGTTTTGCGGCCATGGCACCACCTATTTTTAACGGCGAAAAACTATGACATCTGGGCAACACGAATGGAAGTGTACCTAGATGTTCTTGAACTAAGCGTTAAAATTAAAAAAAAGCCTGTCTTTATTTCTAATTTTCTACAATTTACTCATTTGATTATGTAATCTAACATCATGAGAAGCATAAAAATTACCTCTTGTTTCCTGTAATGTGCATAAATGTCATCAATATATTCCACTACTGAAAGCGGATCATCCCTGTCAGCATCGTCAATGTCCAAAAGCGATTCTTCACATATATCCTCATCCTAAATTACATATTCAACACATTAGAAGGCTTATATAACTTAAAACAAAAATGCAGGAAAAGGTAGAATGAAAATACCATCTTGTCAATTTCTCCCAGCATCGCCTCAGTATGCTGCACAAACATTGGTGCATTGAAGTCATCTTCAACATCAACGATGCTGCAGTCTTCAGGGCTGTCAATGATTATTTCAATTTTCGGCTTCTTTCCCTATTAAAAGAAAACATGAACGAACAAACAGATTATTGTTCTAAATTGGTTGTTGTATATATTATATATCATTAACAAACAAAGAAACATATAAATAATATATAACAAAGTTGTTATTTAGTTACCCAACCCTAACACACCCCAATTGCCCGTTTTTTCAAATCTGACAAAAGCAATAGATAATTCGTGTGTACCTCTGGTAAAGGTAGGGATGGTTTGCCTGCAATCTGTGCACTAACCGCCCTACATAAACAGTACAAATTAAAAATTCATAAACTACTTGGTTTAAATATATGTATCCAAACACAAACTTCTTGTAGGTAGAACAAGAAAAAGGCCAACTACCGACCTAGTAACTGGTCGTTGAACTGTAACCAATGGTTTCTTACTAGGGATTGGATTGTTTCTAAGATAAAAACACAAAAAGGAAGACAAAGTATCAACATGGATACATGAAAATACAAAAGATCAATGATATACAAATGACAAAACAGTTCACATTAGTATATTACCCTATGCATCCACCATTATTGAGATAACTATATGCTCCCGGAGCCCCGATGATATTCTTGTTGATTTCCCCCAATATTCTTCGGTTTTGCCCTCTCCCCAAACCGCCTAATTTCCCGCCTGCTGCTGCCTTTAATCCCCCTCCTGCTGCTCCTGTAAAACATCAAATTTCCAAATATTTCATTCACTCAAACAGTTTATCTACATCAATACAAAACCATACAATTTAAGAAATTTAATCAGAAAATAATAGTTACCATGTGTGGTTCTTGTTGAGCGAATTACATCCGGAAACTTATCTCTTGATCCAGCCATCTCACAGCCTACACATATAATCAAAAACCCAGAAAAACCCATATATCAATATCCATTACAATATATAAAAAGATGAAATTTTTTTGAATAAATTCAAAAAAGAAAAAGAACCCAGTAAATAAAAACAAAAACCCATTAAATTTAACACAATCAAGATTTAAAATCCTAAATTATCAAGAACGGATGCATACCCAAATTCTTGAATAGTCAATTAATTGTACATTCAAAGTATGTGTTTAAAGATGGATTAATCAATTATTGAAAATATTGAGTGATTGATTCGTTGAAGAAGAAGAAGAAGAAGGGGTTATAAAGTAATAATAATTGAATTGAATTTGTAAATGTTTCTCATAGTTTCCTTTTTTGGATTAACGGCTATTTCTTTACGTCCGTTGGATGATCTCTCATCTCATCTTTGTTTTCTTTTTTAACTTAAGGTCCCTCAAGTTATAATTTATCTAGGGGTAAGTACAAAGTTCTATTTACTTTGAAGGGTTTAGCATCTGGAAGTGTAAGAAATTTTTACACTTTTTTTATTGTATGAATATAACTTAGATTTGGTGCATTGTAGGAAGAAACTTTATTAAACTGTTCAAATAATATAAAAGTGTATACGTGGCAAATTATATGAGCTAACATGTGTAATTTTTCGATTGGTGCATGTCAAAATGTTACACTATTTGAATAGTTTTACAAAGTTTTTTCCTACAATGCACCAAATGTAAGTTACATTAATACAATATAAAAAGTGTAAAAGTTCGTTACACTTCTAAATACTAAACCCTACTTTTAATTCAACTAGGATGGTACTCGCACAATGCGACGATGGTCGTTAGGGGTGTAAGAAATGAACCGAAAAATCGGTCCAAACTGCGTGATCCGAAACCGAAAAAACCAAAACGGAAAAAAAAAACCCAAAACCCGAAAAAAACGAAAATAAAAAACCTGATGTGTAACGGTTCGGTTACGGTTTTCAATATTCATTACCCGCAGTTAACCAAACCGAATTTTGATATATACTTACATATAATCATATATATATGTATATTTACACGTATATGTATTACATGAATACATCATTTACATATCTATTCAGCTAATGTTTTTTGTATATATGTTGTATAAAATATTAACAATATTAGCTTTCTTTCATAATCTATGATTAATTTTAGATATTGTAAGTAATTTATTATATGTATATACTCTTTTTAAGAAAAAGTTGTTAACTTTTGTTTAAAATATTTATTAAAAATATTAATAATATCACATAGAAAATATTTTAAGTAGTAAATCATGATATTTTTAGATAGAAACTTGCATTTCATAGATATAACGTTTAAAAAAAATAATTTAAAATTAGATGTAATATATATTTCTTTATAAAACAGGATATTAATTTAGTTAAATAACTATTATACATAGAAAAATTAATTAATATAATGTAAATTGAATATTATAATTGAAAACTTAAACTTTATATTAGCAAGATATTAATTAATACAATGTAAAACAAGATATTAATTTAGTTAAATAACTATTATACATAGAAAAATTAATTAATACAATGTAAATTGAATATTATAGTTGAAAACATAAACTTTATATTAGCATAAGTTTAATAAATGGTTAACCGAAAATAAATCGAAATTAACCGACTTTTTTGGATAACCGAAATTAATAGTTCTAAATTCCTAACTAACCGACTTGAACCGGACCAACTGAACCGAACCAACTGTTTGAAATTTTTAGCTAACCGAACCAACTGAACCGTTTACCGCCACAACGGTCGTGGTGGGGGACGGTGGGTGGTGGAAGCGATTGTTGGTGGTGGAGACGGCATCGAGTGGTGTAAATAATTGACGTAAAAGTAATTGATGTAATGAGTTAATGCGATTGTTTAGTGAAAATACTACACACTTTTCAACACTTTCAAAAATAAAATGTTATTTATTTAATAATATGGTACATATATAGATTATTTTACTGTATTATTATTATTATTATTATTATTATTATTATTATTATTATTATTATATTGGTTTGTTCATTTAACCATAACTTATAAAAAATATATATATATAGAAAGAATTTTATTTACTTATAACATTTATTTTGTAATTTACTCATAACATTTAAAATATGTTACAGTTTAAATAGATAAACGAATAAGGTTTTATTTATTAAAGTTATCATGTAATGTCTAAGGTTATTTTTTTGGATCTTTTTAACACGGCCTAACTATTATGATATCTTTGGGATTGTTTCTAACTATTTCTTAGATCACTTCTAACATATTTATGTAATGAGTTTTTGAAGTTGAGATTAGGAAATATGACGTATTACGCTAAGCAACTTTGGTGATGGTTAATAATCTTTTTGGAACACGCATTTTACCCGCACAATGCGACGGTGGTGGTAGTAACGGCAGTGTGATGTTGGCGACGGTGTGGTGGTGACGCCGGTGGTTGGTAGTGGCGGTGTGGTTATTATTGTAAAAATAGTTATTGTAAAAAGGGGTAGTGTAATTATTTTAGAAGTTGATGAGTCTATGTTGTAAATTATATCATTAGGAGTATTATAGATATTTTAAGTGGAGATGTTTAAACTAATAAATAAAAGAGAGTATTAACTAATTCATTAAGGGTAGAATGATCATTTTGCATGGGGACATTTTTATGAGAAAAAATGTTGAAAAGTGTTGGGAGAAAGAAAATGCGATAATTTTTATAAAATAGTAAGATAAGATAAGATTGACAAGTAATCTAATAACATATGTATTCCGTAGATTAAGCATTCTCGTTATGTGTTTCTAGTATTATATGTGATGAATGAAGAGCTTTTGAAAAAATATTAATGAAATCAATGACTTAATACATGTGTGACATTTTCAACTAAGTCATTTCTAAATATTAAGTTTAAATCAAATTGATATGTTCACTTACTACATTAACATACTTACTCGTTAAACCAATTTAAGGCAAAAATAAACACCTAAATAAAGTATGGTTACCAAATCTTTGATAAAAAAAAATTGCAACTTGATTACCTTCCAAAAGGATGATAAGTCAAGATATTGGTACAATCGATCATATATATAGTATCTCTAAGTTGAAAACTACCAATCTAGCGCGACAGTTAATATCCTACGAGCATGGTACATGTGCAATGCCGTGACAGTGGTGAGAAAGATGGTCTAGTGGTGTCAGTGATGGTACTATTGGTGGCGGTGGCGGTGGCGGTGTTAAGTGGTGTAGGTTGATGTAATTGTGATAGTGAAAATTTTTTAGAAGATAAGGAATTAAAGTGTTAATTATTGAAATAAAGGTTTAGACTGTAAATTAATTCATTAAGGGCAAATTTGGTATTTAATAAAAACTTTTTCCATAGTGGTAGTTTATTAAGGGTAATTTAATAATTGTGTATGTAATTATTGTGTATCTATTTCTAAAAATGGGCGGTGTGATAATTGTATAAAGGAATGTAGATAGATAAAATGTTAAGGACAATTCTGGTAAATCAAAGACATAAATTAATAAAAATAAAAAGGGGTCTTTTACTTTATAAGGGAGTAGAGATTTACTTATTCCTTTCAAGGTTTGACATTATGGTTGTAAATCATCTTTTAGGATGATACTTTTCTTTGTTATTGTTAAAATTCGAACCCAATTGGATTCTCTTAAGACCTTACCATGGTCCACCAACCCCATTGGGCATAAGTTAGGGTGTCAATGCAACGAGAAAGTTCGTGAGTTATCCGACATCGACTCGCAAGTTGTTCAAAATTAACTCGGTCTAAGTGGAGCCGAGCTCAAGCTACTTGAGTAGAATTTCGGGTTGAGCTCGGACATCAACTAGCCTACTCGAAAGCTCGTGAGGTTAATTTAAAAATAAATATAAATAAATAAAAAGATTAAGGTTTTTTTTTTAAAAAAAAACATTAAAATTGGAATTTTTATTAATATGAAATCTAGCGAGAAACTAGGATATACATATAAAGCTCGGAGAAACATTCAAAGAAAAGTTACAAATTAAAGCTATTTCATTGGGGCCATGTGATTCGTAAGATGGTCTTTCTATTGGATAGCCAAAGAAACCCGGCTCTTTTGACTTATTTGAAAGCAAAAGGGATGATTGTTTATCGGAGAAAATACAATTATTTCGACTGTTCACGTGCTAAAATCAAAACATATACTGCATCTATATATCCCTACCTGATAAAAATAAGAAAACCAAACAAGACCTGAAACTGAGTTGAGTCAGAAAAAAAAAAAAAAACCCACAATGGATCCATTAACAGCACTTCGGGAGATGACAATCCAAAAATCATTAGACAAAATCGTCCGAGTCGGAAACGAGTACAGATTCAGCTCAACACTCTCCTTCCCCTGCACTATCGAAACTGCATACAGATCAAAACAAGGTAATTTATACACTCTCGAAACCCTAGTTTACTTTATTCAAAATCTCAATATTAAGCATCACGATTATATCCGTAACGCCGGCACGCATAAAATCCCTGCTGTCACTTTATTAGATAGAAAGCCCTTAATTGATTACTTACAAGGTAGGGTTAGCTCAACCGACGCTATCGAATTCCTGCCGTCTGATTATAATTTGAATGTACCTGCCCCGGATATTAATAATAGTAATATTTACGGTGTCGGTTTTGATAGTTATGATGATAGTGTTAATAATGAGAGGGATGAGAGTGAAAATAGGCGTAAAAGGCCGTTGGATTTAGTTAAGGAAATGGAACGGCCGTTGAGGGATAGAGAGAGTGTTTTGGAATGTAGGCATAGGGATTTTTATAGTGTGTTAACGGCTGCGAGTAAGAGAGACGAGGAAAAGCAGAAGGAGGAGTTGCAGCAACGGAAAGACGGGTTGGTTGCGAAAAGTAGGGTTGGGGATGATTTGATGTTGGGGATGATGGAAGGGACGCCGAGAGGGAAGATGATGAAAGGGAGTAAGATTGGTGACGGGGTGCCGATTATTTTGGTGCCGTCTGCTTCGCAGACGTTGATTACGATTTATAATGTGAAGGAGTTTTTGGAAGATGGGGTTTTTATACCGACGGATGTGAAGATGAAACAGATGCAAGGGCCGAAACCAGAGTGTGTGACGGTTTTGAAGAAGTTTAGTAGTAGAGATAGAGTTGTGACGGCTTATGAGGTCAGGGATAAACCGGCTGCGTTGAAGGCAGAGGAATGGAGTAGAGTTGTGGCGGTTTTTGTCTTGGGGAAAGAATGGCAGTTTAAAGATTGGCCTTTTAAGGATCATGTTGAGATTTTCAATAAAAGTATGTGGCTTTTTACATTTGTTGCTCTGTTCTAGTTTTTTGCTCAATATATTATTTGTGTAGATAATATTAATTCTGAGTTATTATTTACAGTTCTTGGATTTTACATGCGTTTTGAGGATGACAGTGTTGAGTCAGCAAAGAATGTGAAACAATGGAATGTGAAAATCATATCGGTGAGATTAGCTGAAATGACTTTGAGCTTTTGGATTTACTTGTATCTATTATTTGTGTGTTGTTCACTTGTTCTAACCGTTTTTAACCTGTTTCACCTTCAATGATTAGATAAGCAAGAACAAAAGGCACCAGGATAGAGCTGCTGCACTTGATGTTTGGGACAGACTAGAAGAATTTGTGCGTTCACGGTCACGTTCCTGAAGTGCATAGATAGGTATAAATTTTCCATCTTTTCCATTTTGCGTAACTTGTTCTTTATCTCCTTTACACTTGACTGTAAAAGAAAGAAATTATTATCTCATAACATGTGAAATTCCTACACATACATAGTAGATATAAGAAAATCCAGACGCTCAAAAAGATCTAAGTTAAAAGTGTAAAAGATAAAGTCTCTTGTGTCTTCACCCTTATTCTCTTGTACAGTTGTGAACTAAAGCTTGTGATTTTATTTCTCTGTAAACTGTAAAAGAAATGGTTTATGACCGACTTAAATTGTCTCTGGCATCTGATCGTATATCTTCATAAATATATTGGTTCGTCACCAACTATATCTAAGATTTCTATGGAATGCCAATTTTTGTGGATCTTTTTGAATCCTGCAGGCTTTTAGAGTGGGATGTGATTGTCTGGTCAATGTGTTGAGAGCAGAAGAGACTAACATGAAGTACAAAGTTATGCTATGGCGAAGTAAGACAACTGCTACTTGGAACTTGTGTATGTTTTTATATTTAGTTGACATATAGAATTCCAAGAACGTCTTATTTATGAGCGCATTGCAGGTGAAGTATCGTTCTTTCTTATCCTCATCTACTTGCTTCGTACTACTACTCTATTAAACTTTGTTGTTGTAGGCAAAATGCTTAAATTAAATATTTATCCGTTCTAATTGATGATCTATATTTGATTTGTGTCTAGATAGTAGATATTGTTATTTTTGTATGGATTATTTTTTTTTTTTGACAGTTTAGGGGTGTTTGATGTAACAAAACAATGATTCTGGTTATTCAAGAGTCAAATCAGTTTTATACAAACCATGAAAAACTAAGATTATTCTACTTTACATATCCTATTCTGTTTTACGTATTTATGTGGAAGTAGTTAACAGTATGATTAATTGGTGGAATGGCGGTTAGACTTATTAATCAGATGGTATCTCACAGTCTCACACCATAACGTCCGCACTTCAGTATTATCTGCTCGAAGTTTTGTACGAAGTTTTAGCATCATTTAACAGTTAACATGAATGATGAGATTTTCAGAGACTTCTGTGAATTCATAAGGGATTAAGGGACAATTTTACTTGTAAAATTCCATGACCCACACGTTGCAGAGAAAACACTCCTTTTTTAAACCGGACGAATTCAGCAGCTTTTACCCAGGCAAGTAGCTCATTTCCTGTACACTCCTTTCCTCCTGAATAGTCATTAGCATTGTATCCAAATGGGTGGTCGCTTTTCAGAAGATCTCGCATCCAAAGGGTTAGCCTCCACAGGATCAACTTTGCCACCATCCGATAAGCCTTGTAACCGTTCTTTAACAACTCGTATTGATCATCACTCAGACATATGTGGAACCCGTTCCTATGTTTTCTTAATTAGCATGATTCATATAAAATATGCATACCTTAATTGTTAAAGCGTAATTGCCTTCATTAAGTTAGATATTTTTCTCACATAACCACAAAAGATTTATGCGATAAACCATTTTGCCGTTTTTCGAGCCACTCACATACCATGCCACCAGGGTAGAAAGACGCATGTTGAACAATAATGTGTGGCAAATCAAAGTTACTAAAAATTAAGCATAATTATAGAAGTCACATGGGCGGTACCACATGGGGGGCAATTGCCCACCCTCAAAATTTAGATTTTGTCATGTATTTTCAAAGTTTTCATCGATTTTAAAAAATTTCTTATATGTTTTTGACACTTTGACCCCTTTTATATTTATATTTCACGGATTTTTTAATTTTGTCCCCTCTGAGATTTTTTCCTGGTATCGCCTCCTGTTTCGTATTAAAACAAATTTTAACTTGAAAAGTGTTTCAATGTTAATTGACTAAATAGTTTAACAAAATGAGCAATTAATGTATTTTTTTAATTGTTTTTAAGAAAAAAAATCGTAAGTTGGACAAAGAAAAATTAATTAGATAAAGGTTGAAGAGGGTGACAAATTGGACCACTGCCCCTACCATTTACTTTTAGTACTGATCGGCAAGCGACATTGGCAATGCAAATTGGAACGGATATGCCAATTGAAGTGACCATTGGCTAACGGTTGATAATGAACCGTTTAAAAAAATGTTTTTGGCATGTGTGTCGAAATTTGACATGGTTGTCAACTACCTTTTACATTTTGGCATGAATTTGAATGGATTAACATACTTGACATGTCAAATATCCATTGGATAAAAGTTTGCCAATTTTTAGCATGATTGAAAACCACCCTTCGCATAACAAACACGATTTCATTTATTGTAAGGGGGAGGGAGCCGAAGGAGAGGGTTGAGGGAGATGGGAGCGAGTTGCGAGAGAGCTGGAGAGCTTCGGCTGCAAGTCTGGCGAGTTGAGCGCGAACTGGGTCGGGCGAGATGGGAGCTCGCCGAGAGTTGGAGAAGAAAGGGCCAGAAGTGACAAGTTGGTGAAACTTCTTTTGACCGTTGGAGGACTAGGAGGGGAAGAAAGAGGAAGCCAGGGGCCAGAAGTGGCAAGTATATGAAAGTTCTTTATTTTTTTTATTTTCTTATATATTTTACCCATTTAAACTCCCAAAAACACAACACACACTTCATATAAATTCTTAAAATGACATTTTATTATTTAAAAGAGTACATTACAACATAATTAAAAGTACTTAACATTACAACATATTGAACACTTATTTTTTTGTTCGTAAACTGTTTCGGCATTTATGATCAAATGGTTCAAGTTGATGACCTCATCGGCAAGTTCTTCCATAGTTTTTTCAATCTTGTCGATCTTACCTTGCAAATAAAGAAAGTATTGACACTCAAGATTAGTACAATGTCCGGTTTGTATATAATCGATTTCTTTTTTACATCATTGCCTCTTCGCCTTTAGTTTTTGACCAACGGCAACAAGTTCCTCTTTGAACCTTCGGTGGTCGAGGATATCAGCCATGATACTGTCATTCACTTGATCGAAAGTCATTGGTGGTTTTCGGTTAGGGCATTTGATGAAAAAGCCATTTCAGATATATAGAAGTTTGAGTTTTGATCTGAAATCTTTTATAAGGTCCTAGTATTTACACTTTCAGTCCCTTTAACATTTGAATTCAAAATATTTACACTTTTAGCCCCTTAAACGACCAAAAATTCAAAAACATTTACACTTATAGTCCCTGAACGGCTACCTGGATTGTCACTCTATAAATAGAAACTTACAGCACAATTTAGATTCATCATCAACTCTAAATTTCATTCTTTTACAAAGTCACTCACTCATTTTAACCAAATGGCGTCATCATCATCAAAACACAATGGTCACCGACCTCATCTGACCGAAGATGAGATGAAAACACGAATCATGACCGATATCAAAGAGGACACCCTCCTTCAAACTGATCTCTCCAGGGTCCTGGGTTACCTACGCAAGAAAAGACGACAATGCGAGCAACATGTTGCTATTATAGAAGCACCAGGCCGCAAGGTCTCGAAGCACGAAGAGACATATTCTTTGTTTCTGCAGGATGAGATCAAGAGGGTGAAGGGGGTGGTCAATGATGTTTTTCAGGCGGGTCACACGCTGGGTGACCAATGCACTTGGGCCGAATTGTACCACGACAATTGCGGGGAAGACAAAACAACGGATGAAGTCAAATGCCCGGAACACGATAAGTGGTGGCTCAACGAACGCGCGTACCGTGGATTATGAAATATGTCAATCAACGATGATGAGAATCAAGAGTAGTTATGTTTTTTTTTTTTAAGTTATGCATTGTGTGTTTTTATTACGTACGTGTATGTTTTTACTTTTAAAATGTAATGTTTTTAAGTGTTATGTAATATTTGGCTATTAATAAAAGTTATAAATTAAAAAGGGTTAGTTATGTAAAGTTTATAAAGTTAAGGATAAATTATTAAAATGTGAAGAAAAGGTTGGGAGTTTCGGATGCCACTAAAAAAATGTTGAAAAAAGGTTGAAAAAAGGTTGAAGGGTTGAAATGAGGTGGAGTAATTTGATTGGATAAAATTGAAGGTTGAGAGGGTTGAGCTCTCTGACTCCCTCCCCCTAAATTGAAGATTTTCATCTTTTTATTCAAAATTTAATTTAGATAATGTTAAATTAAAAATCGTACATTTTTAAGTTAAAAACTCGACTTTTAAATTTTATGACAAATGTATTAAGAAAACAGTTATAGTTTTTGTTTCATCAAAACCTTTTAATTTTAAAGACACAAATTTATTCTAGAAGAACTGCTCTTCGGTGACTTTTTAAGGTCTAACCTTTCGCCCTTGTTTATGATATTTGCATTCATTGCGTTCTTAAAAGTTTCTTTCATTAAACTATTAGAACTTAGTTTATATTTAATGTACATTATATATATATATATATATATATACTAGATTATTGTTCCGCGTAATACGTGAGATATTATATTGAATTAATAACATTTTATCGTTTTGTGATATTGTAAATTGAAAAATAAAAAAATGTTAAAAATAAATTAATTAGTATCATGATGCAGAAGATGTAAATTAATATCTTGCTAAAATGAGTTAATTTACAAATAAGCAAAGTTTCATTGAAAATTATTGCATTTACAATCAAAGTTAAGATATGTCTAAATATATATAGAGAAAAAAAAAAGACAGAAAATTTCATGATTTCATGTTTTCATATACAATTACTAAAACTTAAAATTATTGTATTAAGTGATAGTTTAAAATTCAAGATAACCTGATTTATTTAGCGAAATATAATTAAGAACTAAATATAGATTAACCTTCTCTTTAAATCACGTAAATATATTAGTTTTTTTTTATAATCTTTCACGCAGTTTAATAACCTTATATTGCAATATTGAAGGACTACACTTATCTCTAATATTCATTTAATTACTCTCAAACAAACTTTTAATACTTTTTTTTAATAGATAAAAATCATCTTTTTACAAGGTATCAAATATATCAATTTCTCAATTAAAATTATGATTTTTTTTTCACCATTTAAGAACTCAAGTTTAGATTTTCTCTTTTAAGGTTTTTAGCCTTAAAAAGTATATGTTTTGTGTTTATAATTATTTTTTTATTTTTTTTGAACTTTTAAAAGTAAAATTACCATTGTATCGATATTTGTAGCTTATGTATTTGTAGTTTTTTCTTTTATAGAATTTTTAAAATTTTATATGATACAAATAATTGTGTGGTAGTATTCTTTGAACATATCAAACTATTATTTTAATATGCATAAAGATGATATATAATATTATTATTATAAAAGCTATATTTGATAAACTAAAAAGGTGTTTAGAAATGCATCTTGAAAAGATTATCTAATTATTGTGTTTGCATACACAAAATAATGAAAAAGTGTTTGGTTAAGAAAATTGATTATTCGATTTTTCATAGAGGCAAAAGGTAATTTTGGTAAAATAGATTGGACATGTTTTTTTAAAACGCAGTTTTTATTAGCAAAATGTATTTTACAAACACAACCCCAAACACCTACTAAGTAATTATTAATTATGTTAAAATGAAAACTTATGTTTATACCGTGTATTAAGGAACAGTTATCATATGGTTTAAATAATAAAGCGTTATCATCCATACTTATTGAGATGCTCCTATAATATAAATGTGTGTGAACGACATAAAACAATTGTGTATAATTTAAATTAATAAGGTTATATTTTGTTTAAATATATAAAGTAGAAGGACTAATGTTGTGTTTACTTAATAATTAATCTGAAAAAATGGCATTATTTTGATTTAGGAGTTGTAACTGAAGTTTGAAGTCATCCAACGGTCCTTGATTTTGTATAAAAAATGGCATTATTTTTTAGTGGTTTAATTCTTACCTGATCATATATTTGTCAGCTTATAATATTATAAAAATTTAACATGTTATTAATTTAATAATTATATATATTTCTCGCATATTGCGCGGGTAATAATCTAGTTAGGTTGTATGGAAAAAAAAACATACAAATATAGTTATATATTTATTAAGCTTCATAGATAGTATACAATATTAACTTATTTAATAATAACATTACATTAAAAAATATGATGTTAGATTTGTACAAAAAAAACAAAAAGATATAGATGCTTTATTATTTTTATATATTAATATTATTTAATTTAATACATAAGGTTATATTTTGTCTAAATACATAAATTAGATGGACTGATACCGTGTTTACCTAATAATAAATTTGGTAATAATACCATTATTTTAATCAAAGTTTAAAGTCCTCTAACTGTCATTATTTATCCATAAAAGAATTTAGGACCTTGTCGGTCTAAAAAAATGTTAGCAGTCATATTTAAAAAAATCCTGAAATTTTGATTTTAACATAATGCTATTAAAAAAATCATATGTAAAAGACCATCTATCCGGTGCATTGCACAGATACGATTTTAGCCTCTAATAATACATAAACAAATATTATTTTTTTTTTCAAAACGTGTTATTGTACATGTAACTTTGAACTACATTATTAGTACTAATAATAATAATAAAAACTAACTTCACATACTGTACTCCTATAATGAATGATATGATAATGTTGTAAAGCTGTTATTACTTAATGTTTATGTTAATAAATTCGGAAGACAAACTATTCGTAAATTGTAAGTAAGCATTATCAATGTAATATATATATCTAAAATAATTGCCGAATAGAAACTTGTATAAATAAAAACATTACTTATTAGGTGATAAATAAGTACATTAAATAATATTTGTATATAATGTTTTGACTTATTATGTAAAATAGAAGGACTAATGTCGTGTTACTTAATAATAAATTTGACAATAATACAATTATTTTGATCTAAGGGTTATAATTAAAAGTTTGAACTCATCTAACGGTCCTTGTTTATTCATAAAATAATTTAGGACCAAGTTATATATATATTGGTAGATTGCAGGTAGAGCTGAGGAAAAAAAATCAAATAAACTTTTAATCCTAACCATCGAAAATAAGATTAACTTTTAATCTTGGTCATCTAAATTAAAAGTCAACTTTAACTTATTATATATAGTAACTATCTTATTATAATTAACTTAAATGTATACTCTTGTAATTATGGTAATTATTTACTACATGCAAACTATTTTCAAAAGAGTGTAGTCCATACCACAAATAACATGGATACAAAAGCCCAAAATAGATGATTATTATTATATCTTCTATCTATTCATATTATTACGAATTAAAAAGCACAACAAGTTCATTTCAATTTAATATGTCAAAATTTCAAATAAAAAGATGAAAAAGTAATATGCTTTTACACTAAAATTAAAAATCAAACTTATTTTCTTTCTAATCGAAACTACTGCTTGATTTTTTTTTCCCTAAAGAAGTTATTACTTTAAACTTAGTTAATTAGTTAGCTAATTAACTTGAGTTCAAAACAAGCATATTAATAAAAGTTTTATAAAAACTTACCTTCGTCATAGAAGTTGCGACATTCTAACGGTATTTATAAACTCGAAATAATATCTTTTATAATTAGCTTCTTAACCCGCATAATATATGGATAATTTAAAAATCTGTTATGACAAAATTATTTATATGATAGAACTCAAAAGTTCATAAAAATAACAAAAATAAAAATGCAAATAAATTTCAAAAAGGAAAATGTTTATGACATTATAAGTAAAGTAATAAAAAAGAACTAAAATAGGTGACAAATAAATTATTTTTTATAAAATGATGATGTCATGACAATCCTCTTTTAGTTAAGGAAAGTGATATTCGTACCACAAATCTTTATATGTGTACCACACTGTACAAGCTGTATAGCTAACTGTACAAGTTAACACTGCACAGTTGTGGTACATTTATCAGAAGAAGTGGTACAAATATCACTTCCCTTTAGTTATAGAGATAGAGATGTATGTATGAGTAAATAGTTTTTTTTAAAAAGAAAGCTTTTAAATTTTACCTTATAAATATTAATTCATTGAAGTATATAAAAAAAACTTTGCTATTTATAGTCGTTGGATTATAGATAACGCATTATGTACGTATTGTACATAACAATTGAAAATCAAATTTATGGGACACTTAATTCTATGTATAACATTTTACTGGTATTTAGATCGACATTTGTCGGGGTGACGGGTTGAAAATCTCTTACTCTAACATAACAAAAATTACAGGTGAAAATTTTTAACCTAGATGAGTGCCCCATGTTACCGATTAACACATATATTAATGGGTTGAGAAGTCAAATAGGTTGATTTTGGGTTAGATGAGTTTATTTTAGGTCAACTAAGTCAAACAACATTATTGTTGAGTTAGATAGATTGGCATATCAAATGGTTTAGTATTGAGTCAAGCGAGTCAAAAGGGTCAAGACTAAGTATATTAAGTTAGTGTAAAAAAAATTTCGGGTAAAATATCCAACCCGAATATGGATTTCTGGTTCGGTTAAACATATATTAAAGTTTGTCATGACTTTATGCTCAATTGTCCCTTCGGGGATATTTGATAAAATTTATGTTCAATATATCATAATAAGCTTCATTTTAAATGATGAAAATTTTTAAAATAATTTAGTAAAATTTTATCTTTATAAGTTGTAAATACTATTTATAACACTAAAAAATATCAATATTATAAAACAAAAAATTTGTTTATCAAAGTCAAAACTACACATTTTTTAAAAATACATCTTCTAACAATTTATACACCGAATGAGTTGGTAAGTTGATCTCATATTATATGGGTTGGCGGGTTGATTTCAAGACAAATGAGTTGTGAGATGTGAATCAATTAAATTGTTGGGTTGACCTAATAAAAAGTTATATAAATTTAAATATTTTTGAATTGACAGGTTCAACTTTTAACCCAAAAAGCAAAAAAAAAAAAAAAAAAAAAAAAAACACCAAATTAACGAGTTACCGGAGTCGATATTTCACAACCTTAATCCAGTTTTTGGATTCAGTTTCAAGTCAAATTTTGGGTAAGGTCAAATATTGACAATCTTAATAATAACTAGACTCTATATGTTATCTAAAATTATACAAGATAAGCTTACATGGTTACCCGGTCACCGACCGGGTATTAATCTAGTTTATATTTTATGTAAATTTGTATCTAAGGATATACATATTTAACAAAATACATACATATAAAAATTGCCAGTTATTAACATCAGCTTTGTTGGTTTCAATAAAGTTATAACTTTAACAATCTAAAGTATAAAAATATACACCATTTATAACAAAAGCTATATCAACTACCATTTTGGAACTAGGGTATTCACGGACGAGTCTAGTCCGGTTTTGTCTAAATCTTAAACCAAATTGATATCCCTTATTTCAAAATATATCAAACCAAAACCGATCAATATTATGATATGTTATACAAGTTATATCATGCACTAATTTTATCCAATTTAAATTCAGAAATGGAGCCAGAATTTTTTGTATGAAGGGCAATTTTAAAAGTTTGTTATACTTATTAGAGTCGTATCCGATAATGCAAAAGAATTAGGCCCTAATTCGGGAATAGAAAATTGACCATCAAAAGAATTTGTTCCTCACACCGGATGTAACACTTATATTTAAAAACTACCAATTTTTTTTAATATATATAGATCACACATGACAGACTATGTCTTATTAAATGAAAATGTAAACCATAATGCATGAAATCTGAAAGATACAACATTTTATGAAATAACTAGCTTATATATATCTTTCCTACATAACTATTATAATTATTATAACTGGTTTTTTGTGATAAATATATATATAATAATTTGAAAGAAAATAGTTTTTCCACAGACAGTTACACTATTAATGTATTACACAGTTTTACATACATAAACAAAGAAAGCTTTTTCTTTAAACTTTCTTTATTTTTTCTATTGAAAATTACTAAAACAACTCAAGTTTTTTTATTATCCAAATAAAATAAATCTATCTCAAAATTAATATTTTGATGACCAATGACTTTTAGAAAATATGCGTATGACAACAAAGATAATATTTGTTTGTTTGCTTATTTATTTTTCCTTACTTTTAGAAAAAATTTAAAAATATGCCAATTAATTTTTAGAAATTTACATTGTACAAAAATTGGAGTGGAGACAACTGGTGGGGGCAGCTGACCCTGCTGCCCCCATAGTAAAATCGTCCCTAAATATGATAGTATCAATATTTCAACCTTTTGGAAATGGTAATTCAAGTTAATAAAATATAAATTTTATGACGTCCATTTTTGAAAATACATATATTAATACTAGTAGGATACTCGCACAATGTTGCATTGTTGTTGATGGTGGCGACGACTGATTATGGTGGTAGGTGGCAAGTAGTATAACTAACTGAAGTAAATAAGATAGTATATTTATCTTAAAGAATAAATTATAGATTTAGGTGAAAAGGTATATTGATCATTTTGCATATATCAAATATGTAACTTTTCAACATGAGGTCTATAATTTTTGAGGAGTGATATATTTTTTTTAAACAACGAGTTAGTATTTAACATTCGAAACATCACAGTCACATTCAATTGAGCAGTATGTGGAGTTCGAACCACACATGCACCCTCTCAACCTCCAATAATCCACTCCTACATAATAATGATACGAGTATCACTTTTTTTTAAATAGATTTACCACAACTGTACATTATTTCTTATATAATTAACTACTTAGCTATAAAACTTTTATGTTGTGATACATTCATCAAAAATAATGACATTTTTTAAATCATTTTTGTCTAAATATACATAATATCCCGTGTTCCTACTAATTTCTTGTAAATTCTATTAATTTCTAATAGAAATGGTGTTTATTTTTTTAAAAAAAAGATAATACTACTACTACTAATAATAATAATAATAGAATTTTTTTGCTATAGTTAGAGGAGTAAGAGCCCAGGTAATATCTCGAGTTCCTATTAATTTCTTGAAATTCTCTTAATTTTTGATGGAAGTGATGTTTATAATAATAATAATAATAATAATAATAATAATAATAATAATAATAATAATAATAATAATAATAATAATAATAATCTATACTCTATTATAAAACAGATTTTTCTTAGATTTTCAACATTGAACTTGAAATTTTCAATATTAATTTTAAGTACTTCCCAAAATGCCCCTCCTATCTATTCTATATTTATCTAAAATAACTATCATACCCTTTCTCTCTCTTTAAATCTCAACCAATCATCTTTTTTTCCTCTCCTCCATAAATCATTTATTCCTCCAATTCATTCAAAATCTTTTATCTCAAATAAATTATAAAAATTGTATGGGTGTTCTTAAAATTTCATACTCTTTTATTAGAGATGTCATTCGATATACTTTCGACAAATTTTTAAATCTGAGGGCGGAGCCCGTACGGCTAAGGCATTTGACTATGATACTCTATGACATATCAACTCCTATAACCTATCATACTCTATGACCTAGGTATCACCCCACCATCTTACCGCCGCAACGCGCAGGTACTTGCTCTTGTAATAATAATAATAATAATAATAATAATAATAATAATAATAATGTGAGGATGATTATATAAAGCTGTTAGGTAACTAAGTTTAACTGTGAAACACACGTATATTAATTTTTAAATCATAAATTTTTGAAAACCTAAATATTTATTTATTAAAAATATATTAAAAAAATTAGTATATCACACCTAGACTTTGGTCTATTCATTTTTCCTTAATAATAATAATAATAATATAAAAGTCTTACATGTCACCGTTAATGGAGAAGTGCAAGAAAGAAACAAAGAACGCATTTATGGTACCACCCAACCACCACCTTCTCATAATTTCAATGTGACAAATGATCTTTTAGACTAAACTCCCAAACACTTCTCCCCCAAATTATATTGATGCTTTTTAGCCATTTATACATATAATAAATATAACATAAATATATATATATAATATAATATATTATATATATATGGCGGATGATTCAGGTCTAAGGAGATGTTTAGTATGTTTAGCTATGATAATGGTTGTAACAGGATTATACACACATTCATGGAAAAAAACATGTGTTACATATATATTTGGAATGTTTGGTATATGCGGAATTATTCTTCCTGATTGGGAATTCTTTGATCGTCCTGTTTCTCAATGGACTTCACCTTTGTCTGTCCCTCTACATCCTCCTCACATACCTCCCCCTCCATCCAGGTTCTCAATTTTCTTGCATATTATTTTATTTTATTTCAGTAGCTTTGAATCTATCTGTACCATTTTTTGTTGTGTGTTTTACTCTTCTAAAAACTTAAGAACCAAGAAATTAAATGGAGTAATTTTTGTATTTGTGTGTGAGAGCGAATTACTATGGAGTAATTTTGTTTTTTTTTTTTTTAAATTCTAATGTTCAAGGAATAAGGCAGGGGAGGTTTTCTCTTTTCTATATACTTGTAAAGAATGATATTTGGTCTGAAAAAGGTATCCCTTATGACGTTTAACTAGTGAAGTTCAAACCTGAGACGTCTCGTGAAAACATTTCACCAAGTTCACTATCCTTTGGTTAAAAAGGTGAAAAAGTTTAAAGTAACATGTTATATGTTTTTAGGTTAAAAGGGCAAATTTAACACTCTAAATACATGAAAAGAGTTATTTTGCCACTCCTTTTTTTATAAGGCCTTATCTGCCACTACAACTAATACATAGGTGCAATTTTGCCATTCCTTGAATGACTGTATTGCTGACTAAGATTTTAGAGTCCAACATGGCATCTTATCTAATAATATTCAACTAGAAAAATGTTTGCTGCACAAACACATTAGCACACAAACCGTATTGCCTCAAGTGTAACTAATTCCGATGGTGACCGTAACATCTTTTATACTTTTCTTAACCAACAAATATTGAAGCCCCACACACATAGCAGCAACATCATAATTTCAGAAGTCATTAAAATAACTATGTTCTCATAAATTCCATTACAAAATTCATCTAAATAACCATATTTCTCATAAGTTTCAGTACAATGACAGTAAGCACTATTTCTGGATGTCGTTTTGTTGCTTTCTTGTACTCTTGTAGGCAACTTTTGTCTAAATGTTGCACCCGAGGTTAGTACGGTGCTACTTCCGATTTTAACGGGGATGGTTCTTGACTCGTTCATAATACTAGCTTGTATGTTACCATTTGCGTAACCTTTAAGTCGTTTTTCACCTTCTCTTTCAACTCTTTTAGTTTAAGCCTATGTGTCTCCATGATGGTTTTCTGAAATTTATATGCAATATATCTGGCACTAACTGACTTCAACTTCCAACTTTTGTTGCATTTATGTTTACTTCTTAATCTCTTAATTTGAATCTGATCCAACTTATTAAGGAGGTCAATAGCTTTTTAAGGGGCTTGATAGCTTATTTGTGCTATCTTAAAGTTGTTAACCTTTTGAAAGTGTTTCGATAATATATTTGGATAAAAGCTTATTAGAATTTTGAAGGTGATTCAGTGAAACCCTAAGGGCTTTTATTAAGGTGCATTATACATTTACCATAAAATTTAGGAGGTGGACTTTTGATATGAAAGTGTAAATGAAGGCCTAAGGGCTTTCCTTAAGATGCATTAAATAGTTGTACACTTGTCATAAAATTCAAGAGGTGGACTTTTGATATGGAAAGGTATAGTTTTTATACACGTTAAGTGAAGCCCAATGATATTAATCTATTTCAATACATGTAACATGTGAAATGTAATAGTGATAAGAATTGGGTTATAAGTGTCAAACAGCTCTTAGTTCAAGATCCAAAGTTAAACTATTCACTACTTTGTTGAGTTTGTTATTAGGCATCGAAATAATGGTTATATTTCTGGATTTGTATATAGTGTTCGATTAATTTATATCATTTCTTTTTCTCAATAGTCGATATAGAGTCTTGAAGAGCTATATTGACAATTGAAATTTTTTTTTATATGAATCAATCGAACACTACTCTATTCATTACAAATGTATATATACGCATACAATAATATAACCGTCATTCCAACTAGAAAAGTAACAAACTCAATAAACTGTTAAATACTTTCGCTTTAGACCCTGAACTGAAAGTTGTTTACGCCTATAAATCAATTCCTATATCCGTTACATTTCACATGTAAAATTGACACTTGAATCAATTTGGATTTTTCACTTCCAGATGGACTGAAATAGGTTGTAAGTCAAAGATTTGTGACATGTACAAAGTATATCCAAATGTTTATAACATTCAAAATTGACACATGCATGATCCATCCATTTCGTCACTGTCATTAGCTTCTTTCTCTCTAAAAGTCATATATAATGAAAGATGATATCACATGCTCTGATTAATATTTGAAAAAAAGGGTAAAGGAAGGAACCCTAACCCGGAACCATATTGGATCCCCATCATGATCGCCCCATAAGGTTTTTAATGTCGGCGAAATACCTTCACTTAGTACCCACATGATTTGGACATCCCTAAGGCTCCAACTCACGTCTCTCAACTATACATATATATGAGCCCAAACTCCATAGTTAACGGGTACCACTCCATATATTAATAGATTGATTTCTAATTATTAAATATTTTGCATATCGAAAATAAACTTCTACAATAAAACAACATCCAACAACTTAAGCAGTTTAAAATATCAACGAGTTGATACCTAGTATGGTATGCTTGAATATCCATAATTAACACTTTCTGTGAATTTTTTTTTTTGAAAGAACATGTTTTAAGTCCTAAGTGAAACTAGAATACCTAGAATACTCAATTCAGAGGGAGAACTTAAAAATGGGAAAAGGAACATCAATGAATGCAATTGCCATTCCATTGTCATTGATGTTGTTTGGGTCATACCAGTTTACCACACAAAACTCGTACATTTGTTCTTAATGAGATTTGAATCCATCACCTCTTAGTTGTTGAGCTACCTCGAATAGCATTAAGCAAAAGGCCCTTTTGAATCTACACATTTAGGTGTACGTATCACTACTTTAAGTGATCTATAGTAGGTCTAGATCAACCCCATGAGTCCCCATCTGGATAAAGTCGGCTTAACTCTCCCATTACTCTTTAACATCTTTCTATTTTGTCACTGTTGAAACAGAAATACATTATAGATATAATTGTGACACTTAAAGTTATCCTTTGTGTTTTTAACAGGTTTAGGTTCTATCCTATGAGAACAATTATTTACGCAATGGTATATGGGTATGCTTTCTATCAATGGTGGATGTACATATCAACCTAAGCTAGAAAGGGATTTTCAACATAAGCTCCATGTGTAAGTGAACTTACTTACTAGAGATAGTTGGCAGGATTTGACAGGCATGACATATATCTTGATGTTCTCATTAATTCTTGTTTACCCTTAATAGTTGTCAAGGGCCTTACTTTCTTAAGCTTTGCCCTTCCTGTCACATTTGTGTATATTCGGGCATGTAATCAATCTTAGCCAAAGGGACATATATAGTTTATTGTATTTATAAGAGAACTCGTTGGATACTGAGTTACTGATGATGATGATTATTTGTCCTTCACTCCTTCAAAAACATAGAGTCGATAGTGTGTCCATATATTTAAAGTGAAGTATCACGGATTAGACGCATGTTAAAAGATGGCCGTTTTGAGCCATCCGGAGCTTCAATAATGAAACTAGTGCAATACAAGTGTATGTGATGCTTAGATTCACAGTTTGAACTGGGTCGCATATCTTTTTAACTTTGGAGACCTCAAACCATCTCAAATTCAAGCTGATGCTGCAATATTATCCATGAATCTTAACCTTGCAATGACACATTGGACATTCAATGTATCGAACATATTTGCCAAATTCACGTGCGTTCCTATATAGTCATGAAATGTTGAGTGGTGGCGTTGAAGTATAATTAATTACTATAGTATTCAAGAGCAAGTTTTCATATGGGGATCAAGTCTGTCACTCGGATTCAGTTTCAAATTTTACAGCACTCATATGGGCATATAGAAAGATACCATCCTTCCCTTCAAGTATAATGCTAATTAATGCAAAACACAGAGACAACAAGAGATTTTTACCGGGGATTTTCTATATTAATGCAAAACACAGTATTTAAACATGCTAATTAATGACAAGATTCATCATCCATGTCCTTATGTTAGCCAACTACTTCCTACAAAAGTGCAGTAAACAAAACATGTAAAAAATTAAGAAAAATACGAGTAACTAATTAATGTACGAAACGGGCTGGTTTCCTAGTAATGCAAATGGGCCTTCAATTCCTTCTTGGGCTATTGTGTCTTTGCGAATGGGCACTTTCCTCCTCCTTGGTTTTCTTATTATACGCAGTTATACATCGTAATAATAACAAAGAATGACAATATCGATCCATTTATAATCCAGTCGAGATCCTTGGGGACCATGGGTACAAATAACACCAAAAGAAGCACTATGTTAGTACTACCACTCCTGCGAAAGTGGGATTGATACAGTAATCATCATCGTTGTTCACGATACGTTCAGCCCAATAACAAATTGCAAGCATTAGCCCAGAGATTATACATCCGACTAATAGCCCGATCCAGTTGAACTTGGGGGATACACACAATACCATACCAACCGAAATAGCTGCTAGAACTGCTGAGATGTAACCAATACGCTTTAAGTAGGTCGTGCAACGATTCCATAGGCTTATTTGTGAGTATCCGCGGTAGTTTGTATAAATCAATATCAAAGCTGTCAATTCCGCCACACAAACTTCAACAATGGCTATGATCATAAGCAGATCATTATTTTCAAAATAAGCATTTTTTTTTATCGTCGTGTAATGTCCTTCTACTTTGACGAACAAACAAAAGACCTAACATGAAGATATAAGACGAGAAATAACAAATTGTACAGTAAAGGTTGTACGACCTGTTAAATACATCAAAACAATAATTCCATTAGTTAAAATTGCAAAATAAAAGATATATAGTATCATATGTTATGTGATTAAATATGAAATTTATATGTCAAGTGATATTATGAAGTCGATCGAAGATATATTAATCTATATTTATACTACCTATATAAACAAATTACCCCTACCCCATTTAACTCTCTACCTTTAAATTACCTAATATACCCTCTATATTTAAACTAACTCCACACACCTTATACCTAGAATTCTGAAATTACCCTTAATAAAAAAAAACCACAATTACCTAAAACCCTTATTATTATAAAATCCTCATTAACTCTTATTGCTGAAGGTATTGTTACGGATAACAAAAAACATCTTAATTGTCATAGCTTATATTACAAAATATTTAAACAATAATTACCTTTTTATAACTCACGAAATTACGAACCAATTATGTCATTTGTATATTTGTATTAAATTTTAATCGTTGACTATTTATTTTTTTAATTGCCCTGGTCTCTTCCGTTACAATTATAAGTTGTTATTTTTCATTGTTAGTGTTTGCAATTCATTATTTTTTTCACCTAATCCGCGACTTATTTTTAGAATGATATATACGGTTAGATCCTGCATTGACGCATTTCATGAAAGTAAACCGAACGCTATAAACCGTTACGGTGTCTAAAGAGTTATAGACCGTCGCCGCTGCAACGTGCGGGCACCACTCTAGTAAGACAACATGTGTTTTAATTAAACAGCCTTTATAACTCTTTAATTAGATTTCCCGTTAAAAAAAAAAAAAAAAAACCCTCTTTAGATTTCAATTAATGCGCATAATTATTATTTAGTAGAAGAACACTCAAAAGGAATTAACTAATTAAAACCAATTGACAAGAACACTCAAAAGGAATAAACTTACTTTGGAATGGCAGCAGGTGATGGTGTGTTGTGTGGTTGTTCATCGCAGTTAACGGTAATGGCAACTTGCCCAGAATTCTTGCCCATCGCAGCGGAATCGGACCCGGCCATACGTAAGAAGAGAAACTTATATTATATTACTTCCGATCGATCGATGTATGTATGGAATATATATGAAAGCAAAACCTGGATGGTTCGTACGTACGTGTTTTAGTTAAAAAAGGCTAGGATAAAACTCTATATATATAGTAGATAGATATAGTTAATTAGCTACCCAATTCTATTCTATTTACTAGATTATTGTTCCGCGTAATACGCGAGTAAATATATTTTTATACTTATATATATGAAAAATATAATTTTCTTAAGTTTGATGTTCCCAAAGTTGCAGATCAATGTTAAAGGTTGATGTTCCTAAAGTTGTCACTCACTTAAGCTAAATCGGTCATCTCAACACTGTCATTGATAATTTGACTAAACCGGACATTTTATACATATATATATATATATATATATATATATATAGGGTAATACTCCGGTGAGAATACTTTTAAAATAAGAACAGTGAGAACACTTAAAAACATCATTTTGATGCATTAAAAGTCCATAAAACTGACATAGTCCAGAACTAATTATTATTATTTAAGTGTTTAACAACACATTGAGCCGTCAAAATCGAAAAAATTAAGTTTTTTGTTGAATGCATCATTTTGAAGAATATGCATCCAAGATGGATGTACAAAAAAAAACATTATTTTCTTGATTTTGACATGTCAATGTGTTGTTATACACTTAAATAATGATAATTAGTTATACACTATGTTAGTTTTATGGACTTTTAATGTATCAAATTGTAGTTTTTAAGTATTCTTATTTGTTCTTATTTTAATTTAGTTATCAATTGATGATTACTATATATATATATATATAGTAACACTTCGATAAGAACACTTTTAAAATAAGAACGGCGAGAACACTTAAAAACATCATTTTGATTCATTAAAAGTCCATAAACTAACATAGTGCATAACTAATTATCATTATTTTAAGTGTTTAACAACACATGGATCCGTCAAAATCGAAAAAATTACGTTTTTTGTTGGATGCATCATTTTGATGAATATGCATCCAAGATGGATGCACAAAACAATAAACATGATTTTCTCGATTTTGACGAATCCATGTGTTGTTAAATACTTAAATAATGATAATTAGTTATACACAATGTTAGTTTTATGGACTTTTAATGCATCAAAATGTAGTTTTAAAATGTTCTCACCGTGTTATTATTTTCACACCGTTCTTATTTGATTGTTCCTATATATATATATATGGAAAGGTTATTCTAAGAACCCTTAAAAAAGTAAGAACCTTTATGAACCTTTTCAATTAATACTTATAAGGGTAGTATTGTACTTTTATAATTAATTAATTAAATTAATATAAATTAGAAGAAACATGGATGCTTATGCACATGTGATCACCGCTATGACCATGCACATGTGATCATTAATATGGTTGTTCATGCATATGTGATCACCAATATGGTTGTCCATGCACGTATGATCACTAATATGGCCACTAATATGGCCGTCCATGCACATGTGCTTACCGACTAATTTTATGAAACATTATATATAATATACTAACATACATATGCTTATAGCATCATTCATGCACATGTGATCATCAACTAATCTAATAAAATATTCATTTGTAAAATAATTCGTTACAATATACTTTCATACAAAATATTATCCCTATAATTATAACCACAACATAGATATGGACGTAAGTAATTAAAGATTGTAGAAACTATAGCCGCAATTCGCCAATGGCCAATTAACAAACTACGAAAACAAAATTGAAGAATTAAAAAATCAACCCACTATTGATATTAATGGAGATCGGATTAAATTCCACCGATGGAATAAAAAACAAATTGAAAGTTGCATCATATTCTCAAAAACAAATTGAAGGATTTATTATACATTATTGATATAGAAGATTATTGTTAGGGTTTGTGTTTAAAAGTGGGACACTTATTTTTATAACGAAAAAACCTATTTTGATGCTTAAAAAAATCGTCAGTTTCTTTTAGATTGTAGGACTAAACTACCCTTTTTAATTATTAAATTAATAGATACAATTCAAATTAATTACAAAAATACCATATTTATTATATCCATTGATTAGAAAATTTAAAGGTTGACATTGATTTAAATGGGTTCTTAAAAGTTCTTGCTTTTTCAAGGGTTCTCAAAATAACTTTTCAATATATATATATATATATATTATATATATAAGGGATGGGAATATAAGGCTGTTATATAGCTAAGCTTAAGTGTGGAACACTCACATATTGTTTTTGTAATCCATAAAAATCAAAGGGGCCATGTGATTTAATTAAAATTCAACAAATAATAAAAAAATTAGTATGTGAGGGGTTCCACACCTAAGCTTAAGTGTCAGACAACCTTATATCAATTTTCCCATATATGTATATATATATATAATATTGTAGATACAGGGTGTTACGACATTATTAATATTCAATTTTTCTTTATTATGGTTTAAAATATAGCTTATTATTTTTATCAATAGAAAATTGATCTATATATTTTAAATGAAACATATCTCGAATATTTTAATTAAAAAATGTTTTTTATATATGATATTAACTATTATTATATTGGATAAGATATAAGATAAAGGAGTATTATTTTATTATCACTAAATATATATTAAAGAGAAACGTTTATTTTAACTTTTATTTAGAATCATTAGATCAAATAATGATTTCATATACCTTATTTAACATTTTTGGATTTAATTTTATTTTATTAAAATTAAGTTAGTATTACCTCCTTATTTAAATTTTTAGACATTAAGAATTAGTATTTTTTTAATGCTATAATTATGGAAACTAATATTTTTATATTTAGCATCATTTTTAATCTATAAAACTAACTTTTAATGTTATTAAAATATATTTTTTTTAATGTAATACGTTTATATTAAGTTATATTTTTGTATAGGATTTTTATCATATAACAAATAAAATTTGGTTATAAGGACTTTTGTATAGGATTTTTATCATATAATATTTTTATTAAATCAATGTTTTAAAAATTGGATCGGAGTTAAACTGACCTTCTTAATAAAAATTTAAAAAACAAATATTGAGTCTATAGTAAGCTATGACAATTACATATCAAAAAAATAATTGTATGAAAATTGCAACGATACTATGCATAATTTCAAATTATATTAACACAACATGTGATATATTGATTGATAATTAAATTGCTTAGAAATTGTAGTATATAACTAAATTATTCGAGCAAACGTTAAAACACAAGTGCAATGACAATGCAGACATATCCAGATGAATGGAAGACATCCAAAGAAACGAAAATCTTACTTAGCGAGACATCTAATAGATGATGTGTCCATTTTTCAAAACTGTGGTTAAATAACACACAAATATATATGAGAAACAATGACTAAGGTTTGTTACAAAAACGAACTTCATGCCTAGAAGCGAATTGTTTGGTCACTGTTAAGCAGAATCTAATCGACGACTAATGTAACTTCATGTTTTCTAGTGGTTTAATTTTAACCTGGTTAAATATTTGTCAACTTATGATATTATAAAAATTTAACATGTGTTTGTATGTATTGTGTGTAAAAGGTGTAAATTGAAGGTAACACCCCGATCCCCGGAACTGCATGTCATTAATTATATATGTTTTTTGCGTATTACCCGAGTATTAATCTAGTTAGGATATATATTAGCTACTAATCTTAATATATACTATAAGACAGTTGAACTAATGACTTATTAACCAATCAAGTCGTTCGATTTTATCAAATGGAATCTCGCTTATGTCATCATGTAGATAAACTATAAATTAAAAATCCTAATAATCATTATCCAAATATATTATTATATTAATATTTATATTAATTTGTAGAAAAAGTTTCATTAAGTTACACTTTTTTGTTTTCTATCAATAATTTAAACTTTTTAACCTTGAATATTTAATTTATATTTATTTTTAGCCATCAGTTTGAGAGAATTTTTTAAAATTTACAATCATTTAATTAATTGAAAAAAAATTCAACATACTCTCTCAATAAAAAAAAGTACATAATTTTATCCTTTTTTATATATATCAACTTTGTTATTAATGTTTAAAGTTACAATTGTAACTCAAATCAAGAGTCCTAATTGTTATCAAAGAATATGAAAACAATCATAATTGTTAACTAATTATCATAGAACAGATTATTGGAAATAAACCTATTCGTGTTATAAACTCGCATCATGATCATGTGATTATGATACTACAATTTGCAAAATATAACACTTGGAACCGTATATTTTCATAATTATAAGATTTTATGACTTAAATGTATGAAAAGCTAATACTGATAATATCGTAAACCTCGTGTCCAGTGTTGGACACGGGTCTAAAATCTTGTATAATAATATGTTTAAAAAATAATATTAACTACTTTTCTATTTTATATATATATCTACTAATATATATATATATATATATATATAACAAGGTCCTAAATTCATTCCTAAACAAATAGAAACCCTTAAATGAACTTCATCTTTAATTTGAAACCATTAGATCATATTTAATTATTTAATCTTTATTAAATGACAATATTAATACTCATACTTTATATGATTGGTCAATATATATATATATATATATATATATAAAAGAAAAATAAATATCAAATTAAAGATGTTTTAATTTGATATTTATTTTTATCTTTTATATAGATACAAAATTTTTTTTTAGGTAAATGAGTTTGAATCATCTAGTTTCATATAACATCTTAATATCTATAGTGCACACCACATAGAACTTATGCCCAAGTGACTCATCATTTTACACATAGATTATAAACTATAGTTTCTTCCTCGCTTTTGGCAAGGTTTGAACATGTGTCTTGTAGCCTTCATCTGTGTGCTCATGTGGTAACATGATGGCGATACCAATTCATCTATGATCAATTGATATTTTTTTAGGTAAACGGATAGGAACTGTCTTATCTTTTGTACCATTTTATAGATAGAAAAAGGTAATTTTTGATTACTTTCAATAGTATTTTAAATCAAAATCATTATCTTTAAATCTTGAATCAATATAAAATTAATAGTTTTTCTTAGTAGTTATTTTTTTAAAATAACAAAATATGCATTTTTTTTTACAATCAAAGAACTTGATTATTAATTATATTCAGAATTATATACAAAGAAGCAATACATAATCACTATTATTAAGTGCATAGTAACTGACCTAACTTTAATGATCAATCACGACTTTTGATTTCTTTAAATTAAATAATTAAACATGTGAGTAAATTATGTTATTTAAAAAATAAATACAAACAAAACATTTAATTATTAATTATATTTTAAAAAAAAGATTGTTTACTATAACCAATTTACATTATTTAGATTCATAAAAAAAATCTTACTATAATTATTTGAAAGTCGTATTAATTTACATATTTTTGTTTTTCATCATCAATTTACAATATTTAATTTAGTAGAGATATATTTTGACTTATCATCTTAAATGTGAGGATTAATATTGTCTTTAATGAATTAAAAATTTAAAGAATGTGATCTAGCGGCCATAAATTAATGTTGAAAATCATCTAATGGTAAAAGTTTACACTTTTTTGTTTTCTATCAATTTATTATATTTAGATTTTCATAAAATAAATCTTACTATGATTATTCGAAAGTCACATTCTTTACAATTTTTTTTTTGTTTTTCATCACCAATTTACAATCTTTTATTTTCCATCAATAATATTTGATTTACTTGAGATATATCTTGACTTATCATCTAAAGTGTGAGAATTAATATTGTCTTTAACAAATTAAAAAACTTAAAGAATGTGATCTAATGGACATAAATCAATGTTGAAAATCATCTAACGCTCCTTAATATTTTAAGAATGATTTTAGGATATTACAATAAAAAAAAAAAAAAAAATAAAATATTAATATGTTTTAGATTTATACACTTTTTATTTGGTTTTACTTATATTTTTGCATTTAAAATTTTACATATTTAACAATTCGTCTTATTTTAAAAATGTCATAAACAATTCGTGTATTTGACACAGACATAAATCTACACCTTTTTGTTTTCAATCAATAATCTACACTTTTTTTTTCTATTAGTAATTTACATCATCCATCATTAATATCTAATTTAAAAGACATTTAATTATAAAAACATTAATTTACATTTTTTTTGCTTTCCATCAATAATTTACATGTTTTTGTTTTCTATCACTAATTTACATTTTGCATCACTATTATTTAATTAAGAAATTAAAGAATGTAATCTAGTGGCTATAAATTAAAGTTGAAATTCATCAAATGGTTTTTATTTATTTAAAGATGATTTTAGGACTCTGAGTAGATACTGCGATGAAAGATATCAAAGCACTTGTTGAAATAAGGTTGCTCATTTTATGTGTTTTTATTATTTTTACATTATTATTACCGTACGTACAACATGGAAGATTAAAATAGAAACATTCTAAAATTTATATTTATATTCTCTAAATATATATTAAAAAGAAACCTTAATTCATAATTGGAAATTTATGGACCTTTAGATTAAGCTCAACTTTTAATTAGAGTCATTAGATCAAATGATGATATCATATTCTTTTTTTTTTTAACCTTTTTAGATTTAATTTTACTTTAATAGATTTAAATGATTATTATTTTCTTATTTAAATTTGTAGACATTAATAACTAATGTTTTTAATGATATAATTATAGAAACTAATATTTTTATATTTTATATCATTTTTCATCTTTAAAATCAATTTTTGTTTTTTTTATGATAAAATTTCCTTTTTCAATGTAATACATTTTCATTAAATTATGTTTTTGTATAGGATTTTTATCATATAAAGTAATAAAATATGGTTATAAGTATTTAGTTTTATATATTAATTAATATTTTATTATTTAATGTTTTGAAAATCATACCGAATGTTAAACCGGTCTTCTTAATAAAGAACAAAAAAACAAATATGAAGTTTATAGTAAGCTATCACAGTTATATATCAGAAAAATAACTGAATTAAGATTTCAATGATATTATACATAACTTTTAGTTAGATTAACGCAACATGCGATATATAGATTGATATTTAAATTTTAGTAATTTTAGTGGATAACTAAGTTATTCGAGCAAAACGTTAAAACACAAGTACAATGACAATGCAGATATATCCGGATGAATGAAAGACATCAAAATAATTGAAACGAAAACCTTACTTAACGAAACTTCTAATAAATGATGTATCCATTTTTAAATTGTCTGGTTACCGTTAACCGAAATCTAAACCATCAATAATGTAACTTCATGTTTTTTTATGGTTTAATTCTAACTTGGATAAATATTTGTGAAACTTATGATATTATAAAAATTTAACATCTCATTAATTATATATGTTTTCCGCGTATTACGCGGATAATAATCTAGTTATGTAACTAAAATACAATAAAAGGTTGATGTAAAATTAATATTAGGTAAAGATATTAAATAGAGGTTAGTGAATTATTAAATAAACAAAAATATGTTCCCTTGGCCCCAAATATTACGCGACTAATCATATTGTATATATCTTAAAAGAATTTATAGTGTAATCATATTTACGTTTATGGCACCTTTTGTACGCATGCATTAGATCTTAATTATGTAAATTTGTTAAAATTAAAATATAAGAGGGATATATTTTGACTAATCATATAAAGTATGAGTATTGATATTATCATTTAATAAAGATTAAATAATTAAATATTTGTGAAACTTATGATATAATAAAAATTTAACATCTCATTAATTATATATGTTTTTCGCGTATTACGCGGGTACAATAAAAGGTTGATGTAAAATTAATATTAGGTAAGGATATTAAATAGAGGTTAGTGAATTATGAAATTAAATAAACAAAAATATGTTCCCTTGGACCCAAGTATTACGCGACTAATTATATTATCTATACTATATTATAAAAGAAATAGCCCTTTTTATTTATGAAAGTGTTGAAAATATGTAATATTTTCACTTAGCACCCCTTAAAATATTTCAACATACACTACCCCATAACATTAATGATTAATTTACACTATCAATCCTTTATTCTTTAATATATTTTCATTAACCATTTACATCAATTATCCACACCACTCGACGCCGTCTCCACCACCAACACTCGGCCCCCCACTACAACGGCATTGTCACGACCACCGCCGCATTGTGCGGGTAACATGCTAGTATATATCTTAAAAATTTAGAGTCTAATCATATTTACGTTTATGGCACCTTATTGTACGCATGCATTAGATCTTAATTATATAAATTTGTTAAAATTAAAATACAAGAGGGATATATTTTGACTAATCATATAAAGTATGAGTATTAATATTGTAATTTAATAAAGATTAAATAATTAAATATAATTTAATGGTTCCAAATTAAAGATGAAGTTCGTTTAAGGGTTCCTATTTATTTAATAATGAGTTTAAGACCTTGTTATATAATATATATTGGTAGATAACTCCATGTCTCTATCGTATTAAAATAAACAAAGTAAATAATAATAATACTGAGTAATAAGGTAATGTCTAGATAATATCTCGGCTTTTAAAAAAAATTAATTTATCTCAATCTTATTTTAATTTTAATCTTTATCATATCTTAATTATATTAAAATACAACTGACTTACTTCAATTGACCGGCCAGCAATCACAACTCTTAATTTTTTTAATTTAATTAAATTAACACGTGTCATAATATAATTTATACTTTTTTGTTTTACATCACAAATTTATACTTTTAAACTTTTTTCTTAAAACAATAATTTCTTAAAATAAAATACATAAAATACAAAACTCATGTTTATTTCAAATATTCGTCCAAAAGCACGATAATTAATAGAGGTAAACTCTATCATCTCAGACTTAAACCTAGTTATACCTAAGTCAAACTCTCATAGAAGACTACCTATATAGATATCAAAGTTGGCTGAATAAGGATTCGAACCTATATATAACCTATAAATCATCATGGAACTCCAAACCACTATATCAACTCATCATCAATCTGTATAGTCGGTGTTTTGATAGTAAAAGAATGACACGTCATGACTAAAGTTGTCTGGTAAAAGTGACTCTTATTGATTTTGATGCAAAAATATATGAGGAGTATTATATTTAAAAAGTTTTATTTAAGTAATATTGAATATGATGTATGTATAGAAGTAGGTTATTGTAAAATAAGCGTTAAGGTAAAATAAATAGGATAAAATCTTGATCCTTAAAAAAACATGATAAAACTGATACACGAAGAATCACAAAGTACAAATACATATATTGATGCACGATAATTTTCATGCTGCATGGTGATTTTCAGATAAAAAAAAACATATTGTTTTATTTGTTTTATTTTAGTATTTATTTTATTTTATTTAATATCGGTATGTCCATATAGGTAGCATTTGCATACATCATAAAAATACAAAGAATGGGTAAAATTGTCCTTATGCGAAGTTTATTGTTATTATATATTACGAGTGCATTTCAAGTTCGTTTTTTTTAAGGCAAACAAAATTTCAATTATATTCTAGCATGGCTAGTCTTGATTTCAGAAAGGAAAGACCAAGTGATGTAGCTTTTTTTAGTAGGCAAACACTCCAAAGAAGACAAGAAGAGATTTTTATGACGATTTTCTATATTAATGCAAAACACGGTACTTAAACATGCTAATTAAAGACAAGATTTATCATACATGTTCTTATTTTATGCCACTACTCCCTACTATGCAGCCATAACCTAATTATTATTAGTAAACAAAATAAGTGCACTAAACAATAAATAAAAAATTAAAATTAAAATAACTAACTAATTATGCATGAAACGGGCTGCAGGTTTCTTAGAAATGCAAATGGGCCTTCAATTAATCCTTCTTGGGCTGTTATGTCTTTGCGAATGGTCGCCTTCCCTCCTCCTTAGTTTCTTATTATGACAAGCGCGCAGTGTATCGCATTAGTAATGAAGTATGATATTATGGATCCATATATAATCCAGTCGAGGCCCTTAGGGCCCACGGGTACAAATAACACCAAGAGCAGCACTAGAGCTACATATACTAGTACGATCACTCCTGCAAAAATCCAGGCCCGGTCTTGGGCAAGTGCGAAAGGCTCAATTGAGCAGGACACCAAAAAGTAAGGGGCACCAAATTTTATATACAATACGTCACTTAGTCAAAAGATGTTGTTATCTTATATATTAAAGTCCACTAGTCCATCAATATCTTATGAATTATATTATTGTTTTATTATTATACCATACATAATAATCCCATCCTATATTTTTTGATGTTAATATATGCAGATAGTCGCAAAGAGTAAATACGCAAACTGGAAGTGTTCATTGTTCAAACATATATATTGATTTATATACTTTGATTAATTTTTTTTCATGTGAGACTTAAACAACTTATGGTATTAATTATCAAAACTTAAATTTTGATGCATTTAAAAATAAGTTAGAAAACTTTGCTATAGTTATTTTATATTTTCGAACGATATTATTCTTATGGTTGTTTTGATACCTTTTTATATATACTTACCATACTTCAGCCGAATGACAAATTTTGACGTTTAATGGGCACCATTAATATTTTATCGAGCTGGGCACCCAAAATTCATGGCACGGGCCTGCAAAAATCGGAAAGTAATGATCATCGTCGCTCGCGTTATGTTCATCACCCTAGAAGCAAAATGCAAACATCATAGAAATGAGTATTGCACATTCGACTGATAACCCGATCAAGTTTGAATTTAGGGGGGACGCACACTATCATGTAAACCGAAACTGTTGCTAGAACTGCTGAGATGGAACCAGTACGCTTTATGTTGGTTGTGTAACTATTCCATGGGCTTATTTGTGAGTAGCCACGGTAGTGTATATAAATCAATATCAAAGCCGTCAATTCCGCCACACAAACTTTAACAACTGTAAAGATCATAAACACATCATTATTTTCCAAATAAGCATTTTTTTTTATCGTCGTGTAACGTCCTTCTACTTTGACGAACAAACAGAAGACCTAGCATGTAGATATAAGACGAGAATAAACAAATCGTACAGTAAAAGTCGTACGACCACCTGTTAAATGCATCAAAACACATACAATAACATAAGTTAGTTAGTTAATGAAAATAATTAATTGCAAACTAATTAAAAGATAGTATGATATATGCTATATATGTGATTAAATTTGTTATTTATATGTCTAAAAGTGATAATAATATGAAACCGATCGATCGAAGATATATACTTTCAAAAGCACTACTACTATACTCAAATGGAATTAACTTACTTTGGATTGGCAGCAGATGGTGATGGTGTGTTGTTGTGTGGTTGGTCATCGTTGTTAACGGGAATGACAACTTGCTCAGAACTCATGATGCCCATCGCAGAAGAATTGGACTCGGCCATCGATCGACGTACGTATAAAGTATATATAGATATATATATGAAAGCAGATCGAACCTGGATGGTACGTACGTGTTTAAACTTTTAATTTAAAAAGGCTACCTAGGATAAAACTGTTTATATAGACAATATGCAGTTCATTAGCTACCCAAATCCTATTCTATTTATAACTCCATGTCTCCATCATATTACGATTAGGAGACTAACAAATACTTCGTAATAAAATAATATTAATAATAATAATAATAATAATAATAATAATAATAATAATAATAATCTTCTCTAATAATATAACTAAAAGAGGGGGTTGGGGGTACACTTGGCACCCCTAATTCTCCTCTTAGAGTCTAATTCTCCCTCCTTATTAATCCTCTAATTTTTTTAATATTAATCTAAATTAATTTACACTTTTGGTTTTCCATCACCAATTTACTTTAATCCCAATCTAAAATAATTAATTTACACTTTTTGGTTTCCCATCACCAATTTACACTTTGACTCAATTTAAAAATAATTAACTCACACTTTTTTATTTTTCATCACTACTTTACACTTTAACCCAATTTAAAAATAACTAATTATACTTTTTGGTTTTCCATCACCAATTTACACTTAAAAATAATTAATTTACACTTTTTGGTTTCCCATCACCAATTTACAATTTCACCCAATTTTAAAATAATTAATTTACACTTTTCGATTTTATTACAAGAAGGGTATTTCTTTTTATATACTTTGTACATAATTAATCATTATTATTATTTTTTTAACATTGAATTTTTATGTTATTTTTATTATTATTTCTTTTAATTTAGTTTGTTATCCATTATATGTTCGTTATGATTTCTTCTTCAATAACAAAAAATATAACCACAAATTAATTTACACTTTTCGGTTTTATTGGTAATTTATAATATAATTCACGTACGACAACAAAAAAAAGAAGCTACAATCAACTACAAAAACGGTTTTTCTTTTTATATACTTTGCACATAATTAATCATTATTATTAATTTTTAACATTGAATTCTTATGTTATTGTTATTATTATTTCTTTTAATTTAGTTTGTTGACCATTATAGGTTCGTTATGGTTTCTTCTTCAATAACAAAAAATATGACCACATTAGATCATCAAGAAGATCTTAAGCCAACACATGTTAACCATCATTTACGACTTCGTGTTGTGCATGTATGGACTGTTTCGGAATGAAACAACTTGAAGAAAAATCAAAACATTCGAGATGGTATTTGTTGATAAATTGGTATGTATTTTTCAAATTATATAGTTTATACTTTTAAAATATAAGAAACTTTAAATTTTTTATTTAACTAAAGTTGGAAAAATAAATGGGTAAATTGAAATCAATATTTATATGAAGTTAATTTTCATATGTTTCTTCTTTAGCTTTCGTATTAATTAAGTTGTGATATATGACTTAACTAATCTAAATATTATATATTAAATTTTTTTATTTGTAACCTATATTAACTCTTAGAATTTACGATTATATCTTTCTATAATCTTTTAGATATAAAGTCTAAATTTACTATGAGTAGGTTCCTGATTACTTTAATATATTAACTTTGATTATTTTGATTTTGTTTTAAAGTAGCTCATTAATGGTGTATACTCAAGAATTTTGGTATCTATTTAATATATTTGAATTTGAATTTTTTATTTTTGATTAATATATTTTGAGACTACCCGTTCATTGGACGGGCCTGAACACTAGTAATAATATATCGATGGATACATGTGCAATCGTGTAGACTGTATGATACCAAAAGTCATTATGATTAACTTTTCCCAAAAACTTTTTCCCCTGTAAAATAATAATAATAATCTATCTAATCTAACCTAATCTATTTATCTATCTAATTTTTTTATTATTATACTAAAATACAGTTGCTCTAATGACTTATCGACCAATCACAGTTCTTGATTTATTAAAGTTGACTTTTGTTTTCAATTTTGACTTTAATTTATTATTTTTTTTCCATCACAAATTTATACTTTTTACCCATTAATTTTAATAGAATATTAAAAAAAAGAATAGCTAATATATATCCGATACAATGATAACGAATATTAATTCAATAGAATAATAACTAATATATATCCAATAGAATAATAACAAATATATATCTAATAATATGTTCTATCATATAAATATAAAATTAACTAATTAAGAACAAATAAAAATTTAATGTTTTAAGAGTAATTGTACTATTATTTTTTATTGAATTTTTTTTATTTATAATTAAATCATATAAAAATATAGTTATGATTTTTTAATGTTCAAATATCGCTAATTATGTCAAAATTTATAAGTTTGATGAACATATTAAATTTTGTAATATTCAAATATCGCTAAGCATGTGATAATAAACAACTTTGATGAATATATTTTTTGAATAAAATTTCAATATAAAAGTCAAAGTGTTGATATATAAATCAAGTTTTCATTACTAAAATAATATATTAATTTTTAAATTTTAATAAATTAACATACAATATTGATAACGTCGTAAGCTGCGTATTAGACACGGGCCTAAAATCTAGTATATACTATAAAACAGTTGAACCAATGACTTATTAACCAATCAAATTACTCAATTTTATTAAATTAACTTTCGCTTATGTCATCATTTAATTTAAGTAGAAATTAAATATCTTAATAACCATTATCCAAATATATTATTATATATTAATATTTATTAATAAGCAAAACTAATATAATAGTTAAACTTTGAACCCCAAAAAAAAAAGTTTTAAAAAATCATATGTTGATTTTTTTTTTAAATAAACAAAAAAGTGTAAATTAATCCAACTTTTTTTACAAATTAATATAAATACTAATATAATAATATATTTGGATAGTGATTATTAAGATTTTTAATTTGTAGTTTATCTAAATGATGACATAAGCTAGAATCAATCTAATGAAATTAAGCGTGTAACACCTCGCCTTACCACAACACAATATTGTCCGCTTTGTTTCTGGTTGCCCACAGGGTCACCCATAAGGAATTGCTGCCGCCCGAACACGCTTTACTGTGGAGTTCTCTCATCCACAACCAATGCGCTCAAAGCGCGTTGTGTTATATGAGACCATTGATATTACTTATAGCTAGCATCCCCTTGTATGTTAGTGATGTATGCTTTCACACCTCCTCAACACAACTCAACGTCCTCGTTGAGTTATGCCAGTGCGTCATACACTCCTAACAATCCCAAGGGTTGCTCTGATACCACTTGTAACACCCCGCCTTACCACAACTCAATATTTTCTGCTTTGCACGCAGGCTCACTGCTTTGTTTCTGGGTTGCTCGGGCAAACTTCCCAGAAGGGTCACCCATTTAGCATTGCTTCCGCCCAAGCACGCTTAACTGTAGAGTTCTCTTCTCATGCACAACCAATACGCCCAAAACGCGTTGTGTTATGTAAGACCCTTCTAGGAAGTTATCCCGGGCAACTAGAAACAAAGCCGTGAGCCTGCGGGCAAATCGGACAATAATATGTTATGGTAAGGCGGGGTGTTACAAGTGGTATTAGAGCAACCCTTGGGATTGTCGGGAGTGTATGGTGCACTTGCATAACTCAACGAGGACGTTGAGTTGTGTTGGGGGGAGGGGGTGGGGTGTGAAAGCATACATCGCTGACATACAAGAGAGATCTTGGCTATAAGTAATATCATTGGTCTTATATAACACAACGCTTTTGGGGTGTATTGGCTGTGGATGAAAGGAGAACTCCATAGTTAAGCGTGCTCGGGAGGCAGCAATGCCAAATGGGTAACTATTCTATGAAGTTTTCCCGGGCAACCGAAAACAAAGTCGTGAGCCTACGAGCAAATCGGACAATATTGTGTTGCGGTAAAGTGGGATGTTACAAAGCAATTTAATTAGTTCAACTGTCTCATAATATATATTAAAATAAGATTAAGATTAGTCGAATAGACGGGTTAAATGTCCTGAAGCAATTATTATTTAGATATATGTATATTTGAAAAGGGGACACGTAGCCCCGACCCATCCAGTTAGACTATCAACCTGACCCACCTAGCTTGCCAACTCTATGTTTTATCAGATTCCATTTATTAAGGCCATCTCCAATTGAGATCCCATGCCAGTTTGCACACTGGGTAGCACACCGACCACCAATATGCCTCCATTGGAGCTTCAAAATGCCGTCCAATTTGTTCAATCAAAATGCTTGGTAGCATACTGTAGGCATTCTCATTTAGTGGGCCTTTGATATTTTTTTTATTATTTTTTCTCATTTGACCACTAGCGAATTGTGCTTTATTGGACTTTTTATTACAATATTTTCTTTAGCTAATGTACAAGCAAATTGGATTTTGGTATATTGAATTGGAGGCAAAATAAGTTCAATGTGTTTGTTAATGTGCTATAACATTTTGCTAACGTGTTGCTAAGATGGCCAGTATTTTTGGGCATTTTATAACTACCATTGTAGATGGCCTAAGATACCTCAAAGTTATAGCATAAGCACAATCTAAATTTAGTAATAAATAAATAAAGTTATTTGTCCAGTGTCATTAAACCCCAATTTCAATGTCCAATATACAAAATCCCTATTTCCTATTTCCTATTTCCTATTTCATTAGTTAAGAAACAATGCGTACAACATGATTTCTATTATCAACACAAAAAATAAAAGTAAAAATCAAATACTATTGTATTACCTGCAATTCATGCATCACTACAAAGCATATAAAGTTATCAATTTGTATCGTTCTTTTTTCGTGGGGTTGCATCATGTGGAGGAATGGGCACACCGAACACCCAGTCAAGCACGTTCAAATATTTAGATCGGAAAACTTCTCTTTCAATGGCGTAACAATGCATTATGACCGCTGTTGAAATGCTGAATATTAACACATCCACTCTTTTCAAGTTCTTTAAATGGGGCATGTAACCTGCATCGGACATGGTTGTGAAAAAACTCTCAATCGCCCGAGCAAGGCAGTAGAGTGAGATTTCTATTCTCCTGCTCTTCTTCTCAATTGCCAATGCAAGACCGGTTGGGAACTGCAGAAGAATACAAGTTTTACCTCAAAACACAAGTAAATAAAAGAAAATAAAGGTGCCGGTTAATCAAAGTTGGTGGGTTGAAACAACTGCTAATGAAGAAAATGAGCAAGTGGTATTACCGTGCCCAATGCTAACATGGTGATGTTACATCTCTTAAAAATCCTAAAGAGGAAGCATGTCCAGATCCTGAGAAGCAATAGCACCATCATCCAAATCAATAAATCATACATATACATTCTGAAACAAAAGAGCTGGAAAAAAGAACTATTCGGAGGCATTTCACGATTAAAAATGTATCAGATCATATTCAGCTCTGTTTCATAAGGGACCAACACAATAAAAAAAAAATGAATCCCGGAGCCTATATCTTACAATGTTGGGTAAGAAATTTGATTATACTAGAAACTGGAGAGGTAGTGTACCGGGCCAAAAATTAGCAAGAAACAGTTGAAGGTTTAGTGATTAGTAGGGCAAAAACGGCAGGGTCAGGTGGTGGGCCAAAACGAGTAATACGGCTATGGTTTTTCCTAAAAAGAATATATCCCAATTTCTGTACATGCAAATATGCGGTAAATAGTTTGTGCATGAGATTTTAGACCCGTGTCCAACACTGGACACGGGGTTTATGATATTATCAATATTAGATTTTCATACATTTAAGTCATAAAAGCTTATAATTTTGAAAATATACGGTTCCAAGTGTTATACTTTGCAAGTTGTAGTACCATAATCACAGGTTTGTCACTTTCATTATTAGTCGAGACATATTGATGGAATTGCTTGCCGTAGTCATTTCACAAGGCACATGCTATAATAATTTCTCTATCATAGAATTTTTTGAAACCAGTTTTACTCATAATGTGATATTATTATGAAAGATAATTAAAAATTAAAATATAAACATACTTGTGATCCTGTATTTGATCATGATGCAGGCTAGGTTTATTTCCAATCATCTGTTCTATGATCATTAGATAACAATTATGATTGTTTTCATATTCTTTGATAACAATTAGGACTCTTGATTTGAGTGACAATTGTAACTTTAAAAATTAATACACAAAGCTAATATATAAAAAATTAAAGGATAAAATTATGTACCTTTTTTATTGAGAGATCGATTATGTTGAAATTTTTTTAATTAATTAAATGATTGTAAACTTAAAAAGATTCTATCAAGTTGATGGCTAAAAATAAGTATAAATCAAGTATTCATGGCTAAAAAGTGTAAATTATGGATGGAAAACAAAAAAGTGTAAATTAATGAGACTTTTTCTACAAATTAATATAAATACTAATAAAATAATATATTTGGATAATGATTATTAGGATTTTTAATTTATAGTTTATCTACATGATGCATAAGCGAGAGCTAATTGATAAAATCAAACGATTTGATTGGTTAATAAGTCATTAGTTCAATTGTCTTATAGTAGATATTAAGATTACATATGAAAGCAAAACATATACTCTGTAGATTACGATAACTAAGCTTCAAGATTTAGGATTGGATTCATAAGAGATGTCGTGTAACTAATATTATTATAACAAAAATTATAATTAGATATACATAAATTAAGCAAATTTGATGGTTTATTTGTAATTCTTTGTTGTTATATGGTTTATTACGTAGTTAAATTTTAAACTTTCATAAACTGGGCTTTCGATTGGTGAACTGAATTTTAGGCCAACTGTCTTTTATTAAGATAAAGATTAGTGAGATAGCATACAAACCACAAGTCATTTCACAAACCAAACTGACAACAAATTTATACCGAGACTTGTAAGACAGATGGCTAATGAATGGACTTCATTAGTTGGTCATACTATATCATAGATACTATTGGAGGTTAGGGCTCGTATAGGTTATGTGAACTTGAGGTTATCAATGTGGATTTTACAAGGAGATAATTAACAGGCAATCATATTTCCGTAATGTAATAGTATTATCTATCAACAATTTGACTGATAAAAACTTCTACCCTATTTCAAATTTTCAATTGCAATCTTTTACATATAAACAGCAGAGAAAATGAAGTGTGTATTAACTGAAGCTCACCAGGCAGAGGTACAGTATGTAGAGAGGAACAAGCTTGATCTTGCGGTACCAAAAAGACCTTTAGCTAATATTGTGAAAGGCCTGCATCAGGTATATAATAACTAGTTTATATCAAGACACGTCTGGCTCCGATTAATAGATTACTGTGTGGGGTTGGTCAAATATATAAGTGAAACACATAACCTCATCTATAGACTATAGCAGAGAAAGAAACAGATTTTGTTACCGTTTTCCTAGTCCCTGTCGATGTACTATAAGTGCAGGAATCAGATAAACTGGAAGATAAACTGGTACTGCTCTTTTGTATGCTTGGAGAAAGAATGAAAACGCATGCCAACTACATGATTGATTTTCATGTACAATCTACAAAATCCATATTTTATGTTTAGTTATCAAAGCGTACAGGTCCACGATACGCTTCATCCAACAGTTACAAAAATATTGAAAGATAAAATTCAAAAAATTACGTTTTTCAGCAAATAGAAGTATATTTATAAAAGGCATACCGAACAGGGAACTTTCATTTGAGGATCGAGTATGACATCAACACCCGTGCTCTTGTAGTACTTCTGTATCTGCTCTAGATTAGTAAAAGGCATGCCACAAGCAATGTCTTTAACACCTTGAAGGATGACTGGGTCCTTTCCACCATGTTTATTTAGAAATGATTTGTACGAAAGAGGCAAGCTATCCTGATTTAGTATGTATGCACACCTGGGAAACCACATTGTTACAATCATTAGAAATCTGAAATTTTTTTATATAGTTTCAATTTCCTAACAATGGCTGTATCATTTCTGTATTACACCTGTATGATCATAGATAACATGCCCAACATGAATTCAATCGAGTAATGGAACATCACATTACAAAATACCCGTTGGATGATATGTATATGATCAAAGAAACATACTTCCACATCAACAATAAGGTCTGAACCTTCCAAAGAGTTGAATGACTTTGTATTACTTTTTTCCAGTTTAAAAGTCTATAAAACATCAGTCTATCCTTTAGATAGTTGGCAACATAAAACAGTTTCCACCACTAAAAAGGAAATCTTGTTCCTCATCTCAATCTTCAGCAACCTACCAACCTCTTATCACAACTCACCTAACCGATCCATAATACAGCAGTAACTTTTACCCATTTACTTGTAAATTGGTTGGTTTGGATTGAGTTTCATCTCAGACAGGTCAAATCATAAAGTTTGTAAAACAAATGGCCTTTTACTAAGGTATGTGCCATATAAGTCGAATGATAAACAGGTTGAATGTCTGCCCGAAGTTACTTATTAATGCATTTAACCTCCCAAATTTTGTTGTAATCAATTTAATATGCTATTTCTGTAATCACAGTTATCCCGGCAATTATTGTTGTCTACTTATATATATATGTATGTATATATATATATATAGGGTAGGGTGACTATCAAATGAGAACCAAATTAAAATGAGAACAACTAAGAAAACTTAAAAACGACATTTTGATGCATTAAAAGTCCATAAAATTGACATAGTGCATAACTAATTATCATTATTTAAGTGTTTAACAACACATTGATCTGTCAAAATCGAAAAAATCACGTTTTTTGTTGGATGCATCATTTTGATGAATATGCATCCAAGATGGATGCACAAAACAAAAAACGTGATTTTTTCGATTTTGACGGATCAATGTGTTGTTAAACACTTAAATAATGATAATTAGTAATGCACTATGTTAGTTTTATGGACTTTTAATGCATCAAAATGATGTTTTTAAGTGTTCTCACCGTTCTTATTTTAAAAGTGTTCTCACCGGAGTGTTACCCTATAGGGTAAGTATATATATATATAGGGTAAGGTTCAATTGAGAACCATTCACATATGAACATAGATAATATTAAGTATAATTTGATTTGTTCATATGTGAATGAATATATTCACATATAGCTATCACATATGAACATCAAGTTATAATATAGTGGTTCTCATGGTTCTTCCAATTTAAATGGTTCTCACATGAACCTTTACCTATATATATATATATATATATATATATATTTAAAAGAGGGATATGGAACTCCAACCCATCCGGTTAGACTATCAGCCTGGCCTACTTATCTTGCCAACTCTGCAATTTATCAGATTCTACTCATAAGATACCCCAAAGTTATAGCAATATAGCTTCCTAGAGTGAACTTTTGATCTGTGTGATTACTTTAAAGCTTGGTACTAAATATAAAAAAGAAAATTAAGCTTGATATGGGAGAAGCATCCACATACAATATTTGCATAGAAGAGAGACACATAAGGAATAGGTCTCCATGGGCCCACGTAAGAGGTTTACAAATGGTTCCAAATCGCTTGCTCTTTATTCCACAACGTGATGCCAAGACAGCTGCACGCATAAGGATATAGACAGCCAAGCTTGTATGTTGTGTCTTGAATCCAGTGAGGAGCATTGAAGGTCCAGCTATTAACCCTGCTAATAAAGCCCTCCATCTTGCTGTTCTGTACATCATTAAGGATTGAAAGTCAAGAAACAGAAAATGACATGAAACCAACAATTTAATTGACAATCACAGCCCACAGTATTTGTATATAATCACCATAACACTATAGTTTGCTTTAGAGCTATTAGATGGATTCATGTTATACAAATTGGTGATATAAAACTAATTTAGAGATGAAAATGAAGATATAAAAGTACTTTTTTTAAATAGGCAATAGCTTAAAAATACTTAAAGACACAGTCAGTGGCAAATACTCCTAAGAAATACAGGAAAGGGGAGAGGAACATGCCTCTGGTGTCCTCCCAAAGCGGCTATTAACTCATCAACTGAAACAAAAGTCCCAGCAAAAGTGCCAAGGAAGAGACCATATCTGACTGTCTCTTTCAGTGCCAAAACCAAATCCTGACCACCTGAAGCCATTTGTACCTTCCTGAACCAAAAATATAAATATGTAAAGGTTGTATAGATGACCAATATTCCCTTACTAACTTGTATCAAAATAATCAACATACAGGCTTCAGATAAACTGTACGCTTTACCCTTCTACTGAATATGTCAACGATTGAGGTCATTTCTAACAATACAATAGAAGGAATATATAAGTAATAAAACACCATCCAAATTCTCAGAAAAAAAAACAGATGTTTCCAACGTAGTCATTTTTCACATTGACAACATTAATACCAAGTTCATATCCAACAAACAGCAATACTTTTAATCTATTACGAGTACTAAACTTGCAAAGTTATTGCAGCTATTTCAAAAACATACAGATTTCCCTGTATTCTACTTATCTAAAGTATAAATAAAATTATAATCTTCACATATGTAACCTAAGTAAAACTAGATAAGCAGTAAAAAACCGCCCCTCAAATTCTTAAAAACCAAACAGCATTTCATTTCCCTATAATGCCGTTTACTTGCGTCAATAGCAAATGAACCTTACACAAGCAATGATCCCATCCCAGGAAATGGAAGTTTACAGAATTAGTACTAAGGAGATGGAACTTTACACATCAAGTAACATAAAGAATGCATCGGAAATCTTCTTATTGTAACAAGATTTCACAAAGTATCCATAGAATGTAAAGGTAATTTCTTTGCAGGTGATTAAAATTATAGTAAAAAATAATATCCTCCATTCAAAAGATCTACACTTCGAATTTCTAAAATCAATCCAAGTACTTCCAATACATAAAATTTCGAAACGTTCTGTAACAACAACTTGCAATAAAGTTTTATTACGCTAACTTATTAACTGTTTCTCTTCTGTTACAAATAGAATCCTCATAAACATTGAAAACCGAACAACCATATGTTTGACTTCCTAATTATGTTAACTACATTACTAAACACATTTCCAGAAATTAAAACAAAATATATAATAGTCATCTTAATACTAGAAAAACGATTCCTCTTTCGGAGGACCAAATCCTGTACTTTCCAAAAGTTATAACAGCAACGAATATAGAATCACGATAGCTTTAGCCCTGTGTATACACGTATTGGTTCGATACAAGTTTGTAGACATTTTTTGCTAAACTGAATGAAACAAATGATTCCTATTGGTTTGATACAATTTTTTTTTTTTTTAACATGAAACTAATGAACATCTGTAATCAAGTTTCATTTCAGCTTGAAACAAGTTCTGTCATAAATCACACAAAATCATAAACTTAAATTATATATACATTTTTTAACTAAACTGGATGAAACAAAGGATTCCTATTGGTCAATTGAAGTTCAATTTTATTTTATACATTCTAATATACTCTATCAAATATATATATATATATATATATATATAGATACATAAAAAAAGGACTTACTTAGCGGAAGATAAGGATCGTCTACGGCGTAATCTAGCAAGAATAGCAAAAAGTGACAATCCGCCTTTAATACCAGCTCCGATCGCAAATCCTTTAACACTAGCTGTAAATATTCTCCATTTTTTATCATAATCTTCAACTGAAAACGAATCGAAGCTAAGCAAAGCGTATGACGACGATGACGTCATCATCCCGTTGCTGCGTCGAATTTTAGTTTTATCTAATTTCTTATTTTTTTCGCATTGCGAGCACGTTTTTTGCTTATCTTCTTCGCCGTCGTTGGTACAGGTACATCCGTCGCCGGCGGCAGTGAAATCGTTGCCGGACGGCGACATGGAGAGTGTGCGGAAAAGAGGGAGATTGGTGACGTGGGATTAAGCGTGTGTTTGTGCAAGTATTGGGATTAACGAAAGAAGGATGGGAGCAGAGGGAAAAAGTTGTTATGCAATTTTGGCTTTATTTGTGGTATGTAAAATGTGGTTGTTTTGAATTGGAATGTATTTATTGTTTGTTACACCTAAAGAGAAAGTTTTTAATGCAAAAGTGAAGAAAATATATATGGTGCTTGGTTAAAAAGTGATGTTTTTCATTTTTCTCATGTATTTTACTTGAGTTTTATTTATAGAATATCTATATTTATATCTATATCTATACTCTAATATTATAAAAGTAAAACTTTTTCCCAAATCTCAAATTAAATTCCAAACTATCAAAAATACCTCTCTGATTTATTCATTAATTTAAATATTTTCACCTAATATATATATAATGTCCTCAATAAAATAATTTATAACATAAATCATTCAATTCTTAGAATAACTACACTATCTTCTATAACATCAATTACCTTTACATTTATCACCATTACCGCCCTCGCATGTCACCGCCACCACCACCCCGCGCAACTACCACTATCGTCGCCGCATTGCGCATACATATGACTCTATCACATAAACCAACTCATTTAGTTGGTTGGATTGATTACTAGTTTACTTTAAAGTAAATCACGGTTAATTTATTAAGTCTCAAGTTCGAATCTTAGTAAAGTAAGTTCTTTTTTTCTTTATACTTTCTATGGGGATCTACTCGTCAAGTGAGCTCTTTAGTGCGGACCTGCTTAAAAAACATATGTTAAACTTTTTGATATATGCGAGTAATTCACACATTTCATTAAAAAAAAAAATTCATATGATTATTGCTCAAAAGTTTTGGAATTGAATAAATAAATGTTTAGAAAAGTATTTAATATGTACCCTACTTGGTAAAAGTTTTTTAGAAAACGGTCGTCATTAAATGTTTTAAAAATATTTAATATATAAACATGTTGTGTATGTCCTGTTTTGTCAGAATATTTGTGTTTCATACTATCTGGTTGTTTTAACAACAAGAGTCGTAATCAAATGCTAATCAACACATGTTATGTTTGGTTCACGATGTTAGAGTTACGTACCACATACATATTCTATCTTTTTTTTTGTAGAATTTATGAATTATAGCTCATGTAAGATAAGATCATACATATTTGGGGAAGACAACATTAATTGGCTATCGATTTTGCTAACAAAATGAGACTCTTTTTCAATTTCTTAAAAATCTTCATTAATCAAATACAAAGTCCCTTTGGGGTTAGGAGATCCAAATTTAATGAGAATAACAAAAAAAATATATTATTATGGTTATTATTACTTGATCTTTTTCCAAATAAATTTTTAAATGAAGTTGTCATTGACTTTGTATTGACATGATTTTCATATGGGAGCCTATATTAGTATCAATTTTCTTTAATGTACCACGCAGTATAATTCTTACAATGGATAGCACATATAATTAAGTATACAATGTATAATAATAATAGATTGGTAAAAAGATATGATACTATTATCAATTTCACATGATATCATGTAACACATTCTTGTAAGGATATAAATATTATAATTTACAAAGGAAGTTTGCAACTAACCCATATTGGACATTATTATTCTTCTTTATCAAAACATAAGCTTGTGAGCGGTAGATGGCGATGTGGCACCCTACTATTCCACCATGTCGCATTCTGTACCATCATTCAGATTTCGTCATCTCATAATCCGTTTAAGTTCTTTTGTTTTGTTTTGCTTTGTTTTTATTTTTGGTTTTTCACATAGTATTTTGTTTCCTCTTTCATTCCTACTATATTGAAAAGTTCCTATTCATCATCACTGCGAAATGGTAATGAAGGATTCAACAAAAACCTGATATTTAAAAGATAAGCCTTTAATCGTCCTTGTCAATTTCATTTTTCTTGTGAATGACAACTTTAATAAATTAATTTTATCTCACTAGATCTTCACACTAGTCTAATGCTATATCGTGGAAAGTGTTGATATCACCTCTAAATAAGTGCAAAATCTTTTATTTGCTTTTACACTATACTCCAACCAATTGCTATATTTATCAAACAAAGTCGAGATAAAACGCCTTACCCTCTTCCCTATGTTTGTTTGTGGAAAGGTATGGCTACGTGGTTGACACGTTTCTCGAATCCAATATCGTCTCCTTATCTTGTCTCTTTGGTTAAGATTATATTTTAACATTCTTGGTCTCTCGGAGGGATCCCAAGGAAGATTATTCATAGGGATTAGTATTTTGGAATGTAAACAACTTTACACGAATTGTTATAGTCATAGTGTCTATGGAACTTCAATCTCGTGCATTGTATGTAATAAACTTTCAAATCATGTGCATTGTATTCTGAGTATATGTGACAACCATATAAGCTGCAACTTGTAAATTTTTGATTGGTCGAATAAATACAATGCACAAAGATTTGAAGTTTATTATATACAATGCACACACGAGATTGAAGTTCGATACACATTATGACAATTCGTATAAAATTGTTTACATTATGAGGTACTAATCTCTTATTCATATCATCTATCGTATAAGGAGTTGAAAAAGTTGATGGAGGTCATTCTATATTAGGGTTATTTCTTCTTGAGGATTCTTCATCGACATTACCAAAAGGCGATATAAGATATTTTTCCATGTATCTAGCTAATAAAAAAATTCTCTATGTATTATACAAATAAACAAACTCTTGTTATTATTCTATTAGTTAATATGAAACAAATGAACAATTTAGATACTAAAAATAGAGCCCTTAATAAATTTTACAATTTTAATAATCTATTCCTAGTTTGCTACTAACTAATAGAAATAAATCAACAATTTACTTTTAGATTTACAAAATTATGAATTAGAATTTCCTATACCCTTAAACTTATTTAGAAAATCAGAAGCAAAATTAAGTACATGAGTGCATGAATAAAGGATGGATAAGAGTGAAGAGATTATGGAAGTATATTTTTGTTAGTTTTACTATTGATTCTCTTTTTATTTTTACTTTCTTATGCGCACCGTACCACACGTCACATGTTTGTTGTATGGATTATTATTTAAGTTAGTTAGGTGGTGTTTGTTTGGGACTTAATAAATTAAGTCATGACTTAATAAAAATACTTAATCCATTAAATCATCAAAAGTGTTTGTTTTCTTGACTTAATAAAAACAAAAAACAAATGTATTGACTTAATCCATACAAACATTATTTATTCATTCAGTCACTTAATGGTTAAAAAAACAAACAAACCCTTAGTTGGCCTCGGGGCATTCCAATTTTGGGCCAAGGACACTCTTAGAGAATTTGGGCTATCACAAAAGATTTAACATCAGCAATTGAAATATATTTGGGCTATATAGGGGCATCAACCCCCTCCCCCAAACAACATTGCATTTGCCCCTATATATTTGTATACAGGGCGAATTGTCTCCAACTTGAACACTTTTGTTATTGTGGGGCTTTAACAAAAACAAAGTTCTATTTAGTGGAATACAAACGGCTAAAATCACTTTATTGGGTTTGTGACTTGTTTTTGCTGACGTAACCTCTAATTAGCCGGTTATATCTTTCATATTTACGTATCACCTGCCACTTTGGAGCCATGTGTATATTTTAGTTATTATACAATTTCCATACAAAATACATATGTGAATAGTTAGTCTAATCTAACCCCAACTACCACCACCATTTCCCAAAATCAAAATTTACACCACACAAACCGATAGTATTTCTCATTTTCTAATCAAATCATCGTTTTTCTAACCCATCAGTGTTGAAGTTGTTTTTGCACATTGATGGTGAGCCCGTCAATTAAAAGAATAATTGGAGTTGATTTTGAGGTTTTCTCTGATCAAATCATCTCATATCTCATTGCACTGTAAACCATATACATAGATACACACACACACATATACATATTTCTATTCATATACGTATTCATATGTAAAAGTCGTCGCCGGAAATGAAGCTCATCGGAATCTCCCACACGATCATTTCTGGCGGTAATTGTTGTGGCGGTTGCAGTTATTGTTTCGTCTTTTCACCAAGTGCCACAACATAGCACCACCACTACCGGCGATCGCCGGAATCGAGTTGGGATTGTGGTGGTGTGATTAGGGTTTTCTTTATATTTGGATTGTAAATGTTGTAGCAGTGGATAAATATATACATTATTATAGATAAAAGATAAGATATAGATTTGAATCTATGTATGGATCGATGATGATGATTATGATGAGGGTACTAATTATATAAAAGTTTTATTTCTTTTTGCTAATTTATCCTTCAAAATAAAAACTCAAAAATGCAGCCTTAATTATATGGTATTAAACCTTAATACTCGTATAAAACTTAGTATAATCCTAATTTGGGGGGCCTTAATAGTTTAGGCTTGTATCTGACCCAATAACACTATGAGGCCGGCTCTGAATGAACCATTTATAAACAATTCTAAACAAATATACTTGAACATAAAATATCCGTTTATTTAGTTAAACAATTTTACTTCAACATAAATCTTTGTCACCATAAAATTAAAAACTCTAGATTGTTACATTGTGTATACGTTTCTAATAAATATGAAGGACCTCATGTAGTTAGAGAATGTTTATCATATTATGCAATACTAATGGTTTTTCACTTTGATAGTCGAACAAAAATTGCGAGCTTAAACTTTATAAACTAGGATGTTCTACCTGCTCGATGGGCAGTTTTGATTTCTGCAAGCGTCTGCATTTATGAGCAAAGTAAAAAAAATTAACAAACTTTTTGATTTCTGCAAGCATCTGCATTTATGAACAAAGTAAAAAAAATAACAAACTTTTTCAAGATAGATGTAGTATTCATTTGACTAAAAAAGACCATCTTTATAAAAACTAAACATAAGGTATAAAACATTAGAAAATCCGTTTTTCTTTTTCAGATCAATATTACAAAAACTATCATATTTATGTTTACCACAAAATATCATGAAGGAGAATAATTGAAAAAAATTTCTTAAAACATGGAAAAAAAAATGCAAGAAAATGAATTAAAAGGAAAACCGGATGGGATATATGTAAACCAAAATTTTCCGAAAAGAAAAATATAGTTAATTTATTTTATCAAAGTGTAAAAAAATCCAAAAACATCATAGAAACAAAGAACCCGGAAAAACCATAACCCGGCGGAAATTATATTCAAAAATATAAAAAAAAATCTAAAAGATATACGAGATAAAGTTTTTAAAAAACAAAAATGGTATAATAGTTCTAAAAAACAAAGAAGTTATAAACTATGTTAAAAAGAAAAAAATGTAATACAAAGAAAAAAAATAGATTACAAAGTTATAAAAAATGTAAAATTTCTATATAAGAAAACAAGTTATTAAAAATTCAATACATATAACAAATGTTGCAAAAGTTATAAAAATCCAAAAAGATAAATTATTTATAAAAACCCAAAAAATAACTTTTTCTTTTAAAGACAAACAAAAAGTTTTTAAAAATTATTTAAATACAAATATTTAAGTCCAAATAATTATTTAGAAATAAAACTATATTTAATTATAACCAAATATAAAATTTCAAGGTCATAAATGTAAATTTTAGAAGGGGCAAAGTGAAATTTTGAAAATAAAAAATGAAACAAAATTTTTTTGCTAAAGGGTTTAAAGTAAGATTGGAACTAGGACCTCACCTATAATAGATAAGGTATTCTTTCCCTCCAGCAACTTCAAAACTTCATTTAAATTTATCAAATCTTTTATTTATATTAAAAATGAATGTAAAAACCAAATAGGTATTATTCACATCCTATTATCTTATTAAAGAAAGTAATATCCTCGTATATGTCACGTACCGCAAACATATCTTAGGTTTCAAAAGTCGGTCTAACAATACAACACAAGCAAACTTAAGGGGCTAATTTTGGAAAAACTCAAAAACACAATATCCCTTCAATCACTTCCCTATTTATGAATCAATTCGCATAAACCAACACATGAACAAACCCTAGAAAAACAAAATCGAAAAAAAAACAAAAAAAAATGTCGCATTTTGGAAAAGCAGGACCTCCAGATATCACAGACACCTATTCACTTCTTGTACTTAACATCACTTTCCGTAAGTCCATTCAATTTTTATACTTTTTTAATTTTTATTTTAACTGTTATATATAAAAATCCCCCCCTAATATCTGCAAGTTTATATTTTTATATATTTTATTGTAATTTTTTTGGTAAATTTAGGTACTACTGCTGATGATCTGTTCCCACTTTTTGATAAGTATGGGAAAGTTGTTGATGTTTTCATTCCGAGAGACCGCAGGTACGATTCTCCGTAATTCGTTCGTTTGTCTATTATCGATCGAGCCGTCTATAAATTTGTATAAATTTTGATTTGTTAATTTCAGTATGTATGCATTTAGTTTAGTATATGAGGCGGATAAACTTGTTGTTAATATTTTCAACACATGGATTATTGAAAAGTTGGACTTAAAAGTTTCGGTAGGTCGGATTATTGAACTAAATTTAAAAAGATTTTTGAATAAAAAGATGGGAGTTAGAAATTCGTTAGTGTCGAGAACTTGTATCAAAAGTAATAGGAAAGTAGTTCTATTTTTGAATTTTTGGAAAGTTTCGGAAGGTCCGTTTCTCGTGTAAAATGTAAAAAGTATGAAACTTTTTCAGTTTTGATGATGCTGCAGGTCTTTAACACTAAAAATCTCTATTGTGTATGTATCAAATTTAAATTTATTGCTGTTGGTAACCTGGTATCAGTTCATTTTTTCATGATTTCCTAAAAAACAGTGCCATGTGTGTGGTTTACAATCTGTAAGAGGTCTCATTATACATACACTTTGAAACTGTGATACATTCAATAGTCTTTTTGGGACTTAATCACATAAAACTTTTAATTTGGGACAAGATTAATACATTTTATTGTAGAGTAATTTGTTGTGAAGTTTTATGTAGCTAATGGTTGGACTTAAACTTAATATTGTAAGAGTATTTAACTTGCTGTTTAAGTTCTTTGGCAACATTACAATGATTTTTGTGTGTAGCAAAATCATCGGGTTAAGAACTTGTATTGATCACAATGTGCTAAGAATCAAGTTATAGTTTTAAAGTTTATAAAAAACTCCAGGACATTTGTAAATGGAAGTCGTTGCGAATTCTTCATGCAGCACTTCTTAGTTTTATGAAAATCTTGAAAGTCCATTTAAATGTTTAGCTAAAATGAAGTGCATCTTCTTTTGATAAGGTAATTTCATAGTTGAAAGTTTTCTCTCGTTTATTTTCCTATATTTGCTAGAACAATAAAGTTGACTATATTTGAATGTTAATTTCTATTGCTTTTTATTAAATGATAACAATATTACAAGAAGTGTGTCTTGTGGTGGAATGGAAGTACTATTGTGTATGTACGTTTGGTTTGATTTGGATGTGTAATTTCGTTGTGATCTAAGGACTGGAGATTCTCGTGGCTTTGCCTTTGTTCGGTATAAGTATGCTGACGAGGCTCAAATGGCAGTGGAGAAGCTTGATGGTGAGTATTGTATGTTTAGCTTTTCTAATTTTGTTGCTTTATGGATTTTAGTGCACTGGTGTGTACTGCTTATGCTTTTGCCTATTATTTCAGGTAGAGTTGTTGACGGGAGAGAAATGATGGTTCAGTTTGCTAAATACGGGCCTAATGCTGAAAGAATGTGAGTCATGTTAAAACTTCAATCGTAGCCATATAAATAGACATAAAAGCTCTTGAATGTTTGTCTCATTCTCTTGAGTTCATTCGAGGCGGCAAATGCAACACATTTTGTGAAGTATAAACATATAGTTAACCGTAAAAGATTGGTTGAAGCTAAATGTTAATTACTTACAGGCAGACTAGTAACACTGCACACAATCAGCAATTCATTTACTGTGATTATAGTTTAATATGTTTGGTTACTGTGAGATTTTTTTTCTATATATTGTTTAGTATAAAGTACATAGAAATACTAAGCTACTTTGCAGTTCATTTATATTGTCAAAGTCATGAACTGCAAAGTGGTTTCGAAAATAAATCATATAATGTCGATTTTGGGAGTGTTTTTTCAAAGTATGCAGTCTACCTTTGCGATTTGCTTCATGTTATTTAAAGTAGCTTGCACAAAATAGGAGAAAAAAAGAGGGGGGGGGGGGGGGGACAGTACCTTAGGATCTAAGGGGTCACCCAACCCGCAAGGTTGTAAAACTTGTCTACTCGGCTGAGTAGTCGGCAAGAAGTTGCTAATAGGAGCCTTTCGCGGCGAATGAGCCGAACTCGGACTATAAAATCTGTCAACAAGTCAAAGTTGGGTCAGACTTAGGTCAAACTCGGCCAACCTTTTTTCCTAAAATGAAATTTTAATTAAAACCCTTTTAGGGTTGGGCCGTTCAATTCAGTAAACAGGAGTTTCTTTTCTAACGTGGACAAAATGATGATGAAGTGTAATTTTCCTAACTGTTATCTGCTCGAACTTTGAAGTGTTATGTTTATGTTTTTAAACAGCTAAGTTTTAACTTTAAAGTATTATGTTTATGTTTCTAAACATTTATGTTTAAGTTCGAAGTTTCTAGTGTCTAATTTTCTACCTGCTATTATTCTTTTTACTTGTTAAAATTCCAATCTGATACTCCCTGATTAGTCCCAGAGTAGCCAAGTATTCTTAACTCGGACCCCGGCCAAGGCGTGCTTTTATGATGCCACATCGGCCAATTATGGTATTGGTTGCTGGTTTACAAGTCTAGGTATTCCCTCCTTTGATCTAGCTTTTTGGAATGAGTTCTACACCTAGCTTATGTCTTGTTGGAAACGTATAATAGGATAGGTTCGTACCATGAGTCAGAGTTGCCAGTTCCCCGACCTTGCCAACTTGTAGGAAAGCTTTAATACTCAATCTGTTGCTTATTTTGATTTATCATGCACGGAAACTGCTCCAGTCATATTATCATCCTTTAAGGTCCATGGGTGATTACAGACTTACAGTGTAAAGCTTTTGTGTAAGATGTATGCATATGTTATGTATTTGATTGACTTGTCCTTTTAGAATTTGTTGAACCTTTAGGTGCTTCCATTGATCAAGATTAAGCTATGGAAATGACTCTCTATTGTATTTTTGTTCTTCTGCTTTCAGTCATAAGGGAAGGATACTTGAACCGGTAGAAAAGTTGAAGGGGAGTTCAAGAAGCCGAAGTCCCAGATCTAGGTAAGGCTGCTTTTGTGCAAACTTTCAGCTGTCTATACTCTATAGATGTCCTAAACTTTATTATATGCCACTCTGACTTATATAGCACTATCTGATTGAAGCTCTTCGGATTTTTGCATAATTATAAGAGTCTCTACAGCTCATATTTGTCTTTTAATGAAGTGATCAATAAGTCGGTAAATTGTATGTAATGCCATGTTCAATCAGTCAGATTTTCCCATACATATGTCAGCTCTTAATAGAAATAATAATATGCTATGTAATTGTATAATCAACCAGTCTGATACTCTAATTGATAGCAGGTGCATGTGGTATAGACTTTTATACTCCATATGCAATCCAAAAAGGAGACATTGAACTTATGTTGTAATTTGTACTATTTTTTTTTTTTTTTTGCTTTTGCTTGAATTACTCCCTAAAATCTTCACATGTAATATTTTTGTGTAACCTTCCAACTACCATTCTGCAAATGTAGTTCCAGGTATAGAGATGATTACAGGGATAGGGGTTATAGGAGAAGTCGCAGCAGAAGCAGGGATCGCTATGATCGTGAAAGGCATCGTGGAAGGGACAGGGGGCGCAATAGAAGTCGGAGTCGTAGTAGAAGTCCTGACCATCATAGGAGATACAGGAAAGACAGATATGATGATGAGAGGAGTCGAAGTAGGTCTCCTAAAAGGTATGAAAATCCTCTTTCACCATATATCTTTACCTAAATATGATAACACTTGGTATATGGGTGAAAAAATGATTAAAAATCTAGTTAGAGACAACGCTAAGTTGAAAGGTTGTAACCGAATATTTTAGAAAATTGGATGACTAGTAATGCCTGGTATGATTCTCATGTTTGCAACAATTTGAACATTGAATTTTAAAACTTGTCTATCATTTCCCAACTGAACTAGATTGCCGGGTGAGTTGGAGTTGCATACTCGGATATGTCCGAGTTTGACTATGAACTTCTGTTTGAACTTTTTTACGCTCTTTATCCCCCTTTTCGTATGTTTCTTTTTCTTGTTTCCATTCTCTGTTAAAAGTTTATTTTGTATTACCAAGTTGATGGTTTTTGCAATTTGCGTGTGGTTTGTATAGAAGCGCTTCTCCTGCTCGTCGTAGTGTCAGTCCTCAGAAGAGCCCATCTCCAAAAAGAACAGGTTCTAGGAGTACAAGCCCGGTAGGACACGATAAAGAACGGTCAACTACACCAAGAAGCGTTTCACCCCGTGGTAGAGCTGATTCCGGAAGCCCTTTGAAGCGTTCTGATTCTGAGGTGAGTTAGTTTTGTAAATAGTACAAGTGTGATTGATTTTTGGCAGATATGGCAATTTCAATCATTTATGTAAACAGGCTGGGTTAATTTGCTCTAACGGGCCAGTGGGTAAAGTTATAATAATTTGCTGAAAGGGTTGAAGTCACCCCCAAAATGTATGCGAGAACCCTCTTAAATTGTTCTATTTCTAAAAATAAATTAACGTTGTATTTATAACATTAATTATTTGTTTTCTAAAGAAAAGGCAATGCAAAAAGGTTTTTGGGTTGACTCAATGTGATCTGGCCTGTTTAGACTGTTACCCAACACATGCCTTTCATTTATAATTTATAATTTTATGCTTTGTTTAAATTAATGATTACTTTCATTATACAGGAATGAATGATGAACTAAGGTTTTAAAGGTTGATGATGCTGGGTTTATGATCATTTTAGATGAACTGTTGAACATGCTTCGTGCTGCATATTGTTAAGGTTAACTTATTTTAAACCTATTTTGCACTTTGGGTTATCTTGCTTTTGTTTATGCAGTCAACTGTTTTGAGGTCTGAAGTATTCCCTAGCATGTCTTATGGATATTAATATGGGATTTGAATTTTCTCTTATGTTGGATTATGTGATGCCCTGATGGTTGTATCTGAAAGTGTTGATGTTGCTGTTGGCGAGATTGTGTAATAATGGTTGATGCTGTTTATGAAGCTGTTGACTGTGGGGTTGGTGTCTTTTGTTACTTGTTGCAAACCATGTTGCAGTCATCCCATTAATGTGAGTGGTAAGAGAAACACATTTAATTGCTGAATTGGGCCTTAAAATTTTGTAACGTGATAGTTGAAATCAACATTAACTAATGGTAACCACGTAAAAGTAGACAACTTATTAATTAGCTGATGTTACAGTAATTGGTGATGTTGCTGTAGCTGCAATTTGATAGCCGAATCGTCATAGATAGGTTGTTGCTGATTGCTATCAAATCTGATTGATCAGTAGCTGAGTTGCAGCCGTACCAGTGGTCATTCTATTATTTTTACAGGGGTCAATTATCTAAGCTTGTATAGTTTGAAGGTAAATGTTTGACAATTTGAGATTTTGATTGTTGTTTTCTTAATTTACAAGCTTTTATCAATTGAATGATCTCTGCTTCTTGCTCTGATTCCGGGTGCTATTTTAGAGGTGGTTTCATCTTAAATGGCTCAATTTGGATTACGTTCTTCCCAAACGGAAATTTGGTGATGGATCTAATGGTTTAAGAGTCTTCTAAAGTCTATTTAAACGAAAATGTAATCCTAAGTTGGTGATGGACCATGTTTGTTCTCACGTCGGTCCACCCTGATGTGGCTTGTTTCAATCCGAGTTCAACAATTACCCGTTTTTATGCCAAACTTACAAGTGAAATTAATAATAATAATATATGATGAACACTAATACAATTGCATGTATTATGTTTTAGCTAAGTTCTCCATATTTTTTATGCATTCTAGGATATGTTAGCTTTTGTATTCTTGGTGTAGCAAAAGGGCTACAGATTTATACAATTAATATATCAAATGTGCGATTGGAACGGCGAATGTGTTTTCGAACGTGGTTTACATGACAGTAAGAATGTGAAATGCCTGACCCACAAAATTACACAAACAAATGTGGCACATAAAGTGGAACATTAATAGTTTCATCTTTCTCTAACAATAAGATCAATGTTCAATAACAGCTAACCCAACCTGGACACCATTGTGCCTATCTTTTAACTCTCAGCCACAATCAACTCTACAATTAAAATGTTGTTAGACAGCATGTTAAGATTTAGGACATGCCATATTCGTGCACTCTTGTTTTCCGCACCTGGTTCGACATCTGCAATAGTATAAATGAGTTTGAATTATATTGCAAATTCTGTGAGTATATATATATACTGGAAATTTAGAATTATCATCATGATATAATTATACTATTTACAATCCGTCATCTGTGTATTAATTACCCCACACAAATTTTAAGACTCGAAATGATTTATAATGAACTAGTCATACACCCGCACAATGCTGCGGCGCGGGGTGGTGGTGGTGTCGACGATGACGACATATGGTGGCGGTGACGGGCGGTGAGGGTGGCAATGATGATGAATGTAAAGGTAATTCATGTTAACAAAGGTACGTAGTTATTTTAAGAATTGAGAGATTTATGTTGTAATTATTTCATTAGGGGTATTATAGGTATATTAGGTGGGGATGTTTAAGTTAATTAATAAATGAGAGTAATACTTTAGGTAGTTCGATTCTTTATTTCAGATTTTTAGGAGTGAGTTTCTAAGGTATTATAGATTATAGATATAATCGAAGTTCGAACTATATATTCAAAGATCTTACTCTATAATTAAGAGTACTTTTTTTTTAATCAATTACTTAAATGAAGCTGAATTAGACTATTCACATCTAACAAAATTTAATATTAATTACATAAAAGTCCTTAAAATGTACATTTACACCATTTTTCTAATTATTTCATAATCCCCATCTAATTAAAACTTCACAATTATAACTTTTTATTTCGTATTATCACAATTTTTGATATTATATCTATTTATTTTTCTTTTAAAAAATAAACAAGTAAATAAATGATAAATTAATTAGTTATGTTTACGAAATATTACTTTCAAGGATTGATCATATATAAAATATTTTCTACCATGTAGGTATCAAGTAGAGGCATTTTACCAGCATCATAACTCTTACGAGGTAGAATGATAGGGATCCAATATTGTCGTTTCGGGGATAACATGCCCTCCTTTACCCGCTTTTATATTTCTTTTAATTTCAAATCACAACTAACCAACTAACAACCAACTAACAGTCGTTATAAATCTTAGTTTACTATATTTTAAGTTTTAAATATGGTTTAAAGATGTCCCGTGTAGTAACACGCGACATAATCTAGTATTAAACCTAGCGTAAACCCAGCTTCGTCATATATAGATCAATAAATCATTGAATAGAGATTTATTTTTTTTAAATCTGCTAATTAATTATTGGATTGATGTCTAATAAAGTCTCAAATTTTGTGTGAACGTGATAATGGAAGAATTGAAGGAGGTCGAACAAACAAATTAACCTGCGTCTAACTAGGTTGCAACCACCGTAGAGTTCAACACAATGCCTACACACTGGACACGTGTCTTATATAATTTAACATTGATGATATTACTAGTCTTATATAATTTAAAATTCATAATAATCATTATATTAATATTTTAGTATTTATATTGGTATTTATAATTAAAGTCCTAATTTACACTTTTTGTTTAAGGTGGTCGATGGTTATCCAATTGTGGTACCGGGGATAGGGTTCCCCCCATTACCCTTTTTTTATGTGTCATTTTTTTAGAATGTAAACATTCACTCATTTGATGAAAAAATTATATACTTGTGATATTTTTATGAAATATCTATAATAAATAATAAAAGAGAAATTCTTAATTCACAGTTGGAGTAGTTTGAACCCTTTGATAAATTAAATTTTAATTAGATTCATTAGATCAAAATGATGATATCATATACCCTTTTTTAAACTTTTTTAAATTAAATTTGAATTTAATAATATCAAGTATGGTCATTAATTATGAAAAGTAACTCCTACAGTTTATAATTATGAAAGTAATTACTTTAATGATATAATAATAGAAAATAACTATAACATCTTGAACTTTTATTTAACGGTTGACTTGAGTCGTTAAGTCAACACCTCATGTCCGTTAAGTCTCTAGGATATTTAATGCTTATGTGTGATTTATGTGCTATATGTGTAAGGTGTTTAATGTTTTAATGATGTTTGTTTTAATATGTTAAGATGGTCTAGACGTGCTTGATTTGTATTCCCGTTGACTTAATTAAGCATTAGATGTGAAGTTTTAAAGCCGAGGGACCCAAGTGTCATGTTTTAAAAGTTGCTACAATAGATTTTAGGTCATGTATGTGACCTAATACTCCCCATATATAATCAGCTTTTACTCTTAATTAACCCTCTCTCAAGAACCCTAGTGCCTCTCCCCTCATTCTATTCGATTTCAAGGGTTTTTGGTGGTGAATCCTCATAAAATTCGATCCTATCATCTTCCCTACAGGTAAAACATGATTCCTTGTTTGATTGATGATTCGTTTCATTAGGTTTTGTCCATTGACAACTGGTCATAGGGTTCGAGGTTGATTCGATTGAGTTTTGTTAGTGATAAATCATGTTTTCGGTGATTAAATATCACCATAATGTTTGAAATAAAGCATGAATCAATTGATGTTTTCACAGCACTAAAAAGGTTTGAAATAGGTCAATTTTATGTTTACTGGTCGTTCATGGGGTGGATTGGTTTGAAATTTCTTGCCCGACTAGTAGTAGGTTTGCCAGACCAGCAGTAGGTGCGGTGCACCCTTTCGAGTGGTGCGACGCACCCTTTTGAGTGGTGCGGCGCACTATGAAGTGCCAAGGTGAAGTGCGGTAATTTGGTGCGACACACCTAGTGGTGGTCTTTGAGGGTGTGGCACACCTAGTGTATTTTATGCTTATTTGTCATTCGATGCTTAGTTCATTCGTGCTTCGTTATAGGTTTGCCGAGAGTACGTTACAAGCACGGTAAAGTGGAATATAAGCTACTGTGAGCTGTTCTAAGCTAAGTTAACTTATTTTGTCACGCCAGGGAACACAATAAAAGTGAGATTTAATAATTAATCATTTTGACGAAAATGTAGATATCTCATACATATGTAGGGGTATGGGAACCACGTGAGGGACAATATGGGTTTTTTAAGAGGTTACCTTTACTATGCTTATTATGTGGGACAAGAACGGGATTTTAAATGATGTATGAACTCATAGCAAGTAGTATTCCCTTTCTTGACTATTGTTATAATGATGTTATGTATGAATGTTGAATATGTGATGATTGTGATGCTTGATATGGTGAATGCTTTGTAGCAAGATGTAACCCTTATCATCATAATGAAATGTAATGATTGCTTGCATACGTGTTGATTATGTCGATGATTGATTGATTGCTAGGTAGTATCATGTCCATGCTGATTTCGTCGTTGATGATGTCGTTTGTTGTCGAATGGCCAATCACATTTAGTTCACTAGACTTAAGTAGGAATAATATGTGACGATGCACGATAGTGCCTTAATAGCAAATGATGTTAATGACGAATTAATGATATGCGGTGAGATAGTCTTAATGTCGAATTAATGATATGTCTAATGAGATATTGCTAATGACGATATAATGATATGAGATGCAATAGAGATTAACTTTTCGTTGTCGATTTGAGTTGACATGTGTTGATATGTGACAATATCTGTCGTTATGTGATGATGTGTGATAACATTAAATCTCCTAGAGACTTAACGAACATGTAATGTTGACTTAACGACTCAAGTCAACCGTTAATTAAAAAGTCCGAGATGTTACAGAAAAAAGGGTTTCTAATTGGAAATAGTGGGCTCTATTATAATTGAAAGGAGTCTCTTGTTTAAAAGGACCCGATCATTGAAGCGAACCCTATTATCTATAAACCCTTATAAAGGGTATTGGGATTAAGTTTTAAGCACTTTTTTTTATTCCCATAATACTCTCCTTAATTACATTGTATTTTACACCTCCTCCTCTAAATGTCGAAATTACCCCTATCAAAATTTAAACCCACAAAAAAAGAAACCTATATCAAAAAAAAAAAAAAACATATCACTTTTTCTATCTGATCTCCATATCGCAACCCTTGCCATCAATTCATCACCATCAACAACTAAATCACAACCCATCTCTATCTCGCCGGATTTATCGCCCCCAACCACCACCACTGGATTCCTCACCATCAACAATAGTTTTTTCTAATATTGACAGCTGCTTTCTAGCCGCCGCAACGCGCGGGCACTAGGCTAGTCAACTCAAATAGGACTCCCCTGTATAGGCATGGTTGTTAAGCAGGTTCTAATATACATTTTAACCGGGTCATATAAAGGTTAGCGTGTAGTATTAATCGGACGGGTATTAAGACTAGTAATGATATATATATACACACACACACATATATATGGTATGGTTAACGTGAGAACCAAAAATAGAGTGAAAACTGTGTGAACAACTATTTTGCCTCCAACTTTCCTCTTTTTGGTGTGGTTTTTAATTTATTAAAATCATTAAAAAAATTTTGTTTCATTTTATTTTACATAAAAAATTATATGGGTTATGTGTTGAAAACTATGGATACGGTACATATGTTTCCTTTATCCGATCTAAAGGGGTCGTCACCGGACGCATATGAGAATGCTATTGATTTGATGAGCGGCGATCCAAGAGATGGTGGTGGTTGGATATTGTACGGGCGTACGTAGCCGTTTAGGGCAAATGATTAGAGATGGTTTTAGTGGCTCTCGCGTTTTCACCCTTGTTTTGCTTCTCCCTTGATCATTTCACTATATATATATATATATATACTATATTATAAAAGAAATAATCCCTTGTTGAAAGTTACATTGAAAGAATTGTCCAAAATGCTCTTAACGATTAAGTTACATTATCAGTCCTTTATATTCTTAAATATATCCATTAACCTTTCAAATCAGTTATTTTCATATCAATTATAATACTACTCGACGCTGTTTCTACCACCAACAGTTGTCCCCACCAAAACACTGTCACCTCCATGACACCTCCCCCCCCCTCCTTTTCGTATTGACTGGTACCATGCTAGTGTATATATATAAATTATATAATACATAGTATAACTGATCTAGAAATAAGAAAAAAACGATATAAAGATGATGACGACTATATAACCATTTGATTTGTATTTTCGTCAATGTTCGGACAATGTAACATCTTCTTGCAATCTTCTTTTCCGCACTTGTAGCAAAACGTGGTTCCACATCTGCAAAGACGACGTAAATTAGTTTGAATTCTATTGCAATTCTATGATCAATATAATTAAAAATTTAGAATTATCATCCTGTGGCAAGGCAATAAACTGTATTAAAAGGCAAATTGTAGTAAAAGTTTTTTTTTTTTTTTTTTTTTGATGCATTTAGATGTCAAGTAGCTGAATAACAACCAATAATCAATAAATGGATTAATATATGAGAGAACCTAAGATTTTGAGGTTTTTGGTTCAAATATCAATGTGAACAAAAGGTTCTCAACAATCAAGATAGGAGTTTTCTCAAAGATGGGATTCCAATATAATTAGAGTTGAGTATATTAAAAGACAGCGACAGCTCTATCCATACTTGTCGTGCCAAGAACAGGTAGCTAGCTAAATTACATATCTAACGTTTAGCAAGGTGAATATGACCCATACAAAACGTCGACACTAGCAATAAAAGATGAAATTCAGAATATGTTCACCCCATCTCTCTCCTTAATAAAAGAAGGTTCCTTAAACTAATGACTTCTAAAAATCTGCCAAGTGGCAACATGGCCCTTTCATTAGAATAGGTTCCGTCTTATAACGTCAAATAAAAAATTAAAAATTAAAAAAAATAAGAATTAAAGGTAAAGGTATATGAATATGAATAGAACAGATGCATCAACACTATCAACAATCAAGAAGAAACAATCGATCAAAATCAAAATCAAAGAGAAACATCAACTTTTCATCTTAATTGAAGTGTCAATATTTATTATCTTTCACTATCGTTTCAACTTTTGTATATACCCTCACTCTAAAAACCTAAAATCATCAAAATAGGAAGAACAATTTTCATTTTCTATATAATCTTACTACAAATCTTGATCCATCAAAAAGGAAGAACAATTAAAAATTAGATGCATCAGGCTAATTTTAAAGTGTTCTTTTGGCTTGAATATTCAAATTCACAATGTTCTTTAAAAGTCAGATGGATGAACTTCGGCCTTGCATATGGTAAAAATAATTCAGGTATCTTTAAACTTTATTTTAGGGTTTTCATTTGCAATATTCCGATTCGGCCTTTTGTTAATGGTTTTATTATACATAAATTACTTCCCATTTTCTTTGTTATTGTTACTCATGATTTATTTAAAACACGGTTCTAAAGATATACACAAATCTCTCTAAAACACGCTTTTAAAAGTAGTTTCTAAAATTCTGTTATGAACAAAATGACAATGAATTTGATAAAAAAAAATCTTTGTGAAACATATGAAGATTTAATTTCCTACTTTTTTAGTGAAACAATATATATTTGTGTATATCTTCAGAACCGATTTTTACATGTATATATAGTGCCCCAAAATCCCTTGATCAGTGTCAAATCAATTACGCCTTTTCTCTTACTGTCTTTTATAATCCTCTATCAACCACACTTTAAGTAATTGATATGGCTGCTGAAAACCTTTCCCTTGTCAGCGAAATTAATGGGTAAACTGACGGTTGGAAGATCAAAGTTATGGTAATGAGGCTCTGGAAGCAGACATTCAGCAACAATCTCAATGTTATTTCAAGTATTGACATGGTCTTGGTTGACGCCTGACGGGCAGGTAAATAGTTATGTTGTTATATAACAAGTTTGTATATTGTTAGTCATTATGTCCAGTGTTTGTTCCACTTCCTTGATGATAATTGTTAGATATGTGATATATAACAAGTTTGTATATCATTAGTCATTATGCTTGCACCAAATGCTCTAAAAAGGTTGAGCGTCTTTACCAACTGGTGGATGAGAATACCGATGATGAGGGTGTTGCTCGCTTTGAATGTGGTGTGATAATTGATGTCTACCCCAAGTATGCATATACTCCTATAATACATTTAGTTAAAATGCACCTATCCCATAGTTTGTTAAAAATTGATGGTAATCTATTAAATTTCAGGATAAAGTTGCAAGTGCGTGTGCAAGATGCAACCGGTTCCATCTTTTTAGTGGTTTTTGAAAGAGACGTGACAGGTTTTGTGCACAAACCAGCATCCCAGTTGATTAGCCAGGCCAACAATGTACGCATCGTATAACCTTTCTACATTAAAATTCATAATAACGTTGATCATTTTATAGTGATACAACCCGCTTTTATTTCAATGTCTAGGGCGACCATTTTGAGTTGTTCCCACCTAAGTTTAACATGTTTGTTGGTAAGCAATTTGCTTTTAAAATCAAGGTGTCAAGTTACAACATAGACAACAACTATTATGTTTATACTGTGAACAAGTTATCTGACGAGGAGGGTATTATTGAGTCTATCCTTATAAGGGCACATGATGATGAGGTATTAACGATAAATATCCCCAATTTATTTTAAAAAAGTTTCTTTGCTAAGTTTCGCTTATAGTAAGACTTTTATTTTTGCCGAACTGTCTTAGGAATCCCCATCTGATGTTGATCCACGTGCTATTTCCCAACTGCCATTACTTCCTGCCCTGTCTGCAAAGGTATATTCAACTCGAGTTCCACATTTAATGTTGGTTTTTATATTCAAAAGCATATATATTTAAACAGTTGCTGAACGAGTAACTTGGTTTTATCGCCTCATAGGATGCTGTTTCCGGTACTGATGAAACTTCCACGCCTGTGGAAGCTATGAAAAGCACAACGTCAAGTCCAGGGTCAAAGAAAGTGGTAAATGATGATGAACTGGTCGTCACAGGCTCAACTTCAAAGGGGCGTCCAGATGTTCGCAAAATGAAGGTTCCGAAGCTAGAGAAGTTTTAAAAACTTCCCATCACCATAGCTGCCAAGTTTCAGTTTTAATTTCCTGTCCTTTCTTGAACTTCATGACATTTTTGTCGTTTCCTTAGCCTTTTGGTTGTTTGGCTGTTTTTGAACAATTTTCAAGTTTGCCGGTTTTCCTGGCGAAGACTATTGTTTTCTTTACAATGATTGAATAAATGTTGTGGTTTTTATGATTAGTTATGTGTTGCTTCATATTATTTACTTAGCCGTGATATTATTTCTAGTATGTAATGGCTTAAGTTGTTGCCCTTCATATTTCCGAATTCACCCGGAAATGGACACATGAGGCTTAGCTCTTATTTCAAAGTCTATTTGGATTAGAAATTGCTGGAAATTACAGCCACAATGAAGAAGACGAAAAAGAAGTTTTTTCAAACCTCTGATATTCTCCATACTTTCCATTAGGTAGCATCATGTAGTCAACGATCTCTTATGTTAATATTAACCTTTTTTCCCCTTAAGCTATATGGTTTTAACAAGTTTGGTCCTATTGCTGTGACCATGCCCAATTCCAAACTCTTCCCCTGCAACAACGGCTACTACATACCGTGCTGTTGTGCATCATGAAGTCAGTTATACTACCCTGATTGTAAAGGTTACTAGATTAGATTAACGAATTGAGTTTAAAGAGTATTAATTTAGTTATTTTGCAACGATATAAGTTTACAATAAATTCTGTAAATTTTAAATTTTTATATGAAGTTTTTATATCATAATTAAGGTTATTTCTACTTGAACTCTAAGTCTAACTACTAACTGCGTTTATAAACTGAAGCTCATGAACAAATACCCGATCTTTGCAAGACGAAACGAAAACATCATGTGACACTCAGCACATATAGAAATCAAAAACCAATGTAATGTTTCTATGCATAATAACTCATCATCAGTTTCTATTAATTTGATGTATTCTTTTAATGCATAATGGGCCAGTCACAATGGGATGGATATTGTTGCTGGTCGAATTCTTATTCTTGGGGTTGTCTGTTGGAAATAAGAATGAAGGCATATGTGACCTTCGTAGCATTATGGCTCAACATATTGTTCATGAGAAGCCTGCGGATTTCATCAATGGGCATATATATCCTAACTTACCTATCAAGTAGACATCTTATGATCGGTCAAATTATCAAGATAATGAATACATACAATAAAGGCAAGCTGTACCTAACTCTTCCAACAATGAGTGTATGCAACAACTCAATACTATCGAAAAATGTAAGATATTATTGTTACTATAAGTATACTATAAGTACCTGATATATACCTATTAATAGTTAGGGGTTTGCTAAATATAACCCTTAGGGCTGTGTTTAAGGTGCATAAATTATTTGTACATTAACAATGAAAATCAGGGGGCAGACTTTTAATATGGAAGGTATAAGTTTTTTTATACACGTTAAATACAACCTTTAGGGTTGTATTTAGCATTTCCCTAATAGTTAAATAATAAATTACACCTATTAATAGTTAAATATTAAATTACTTCTCATTAGAATTAATCAAATGTGAATAAGACTTGACTTAATTTAGGTAACAACTAATAGGCATTTAATAATCCTGGTAGCAATCCAATTCCAATTTTTCATTTAATTTAGGATGGATCATCTAATGTTGATCTCCAAGTGTTGAATGAACTGTCATTATTTATTGGGCTTAACAAAGAGGTAGAACTTATTACATGTCAAACTTTTATTATTTAACCTTATACTTGAACACGATAACTATTATACGTATATTAAATGATTTCTAATTTTAAATATAAATAGGATGCTGTGTTCATGACCACTGAAACGACCAATACTGCCTCAAGTTCAGGTTCTAAGAAAGTGGTTGAACATGATGATGTAGATGATGCTCAAAAAATTAAAGTTCCGAAGCTACAGTCTTAATTCTCATAACACAGCTCCTACTTGAAGTTCCCATTTTGATGTTTCATGTTTACTTTAAATGTTTTGCCTTTTACATTGTTTGGTAATATATCGCTTAGTTACTCTTTTACTTTATTGATTTCATAGAACTTAGAGTCGCGCAAAACAATGTATTCTTCATTATAGGTGATTTAGTTAAATATTGTGGTTAATTGGATAAATGCACTTACAAGTATTCCAATATATAAAATTCTTATGTATTTTGCTATTCATACTCGGGTATCACCCGGGTTGATTAGCTAGTTAATTATAAAATATACGGGATCTAGAACTTGCTATTAAAAATCGAATTTGATCTCCACCTAAAGGACTTGAAGTGTGAACTAGATTCTTCCCTTCATATCAATTCGAACCAATTGAAAAACAGGGTGTTCATATGATTTTTGGGAAAACATATATATATATATATATATATATAGGAGAGAGAAAGTGAAAGAAAAGAATATTATCGATGAATTGTTTGATTATTAATGAATATACATATAGGCAGATAGTCATCGCCATATTTGATGTCTAGCTGATATTTTTATAAGCAGTGCCGTCTCATAGATTTTAAAGGCCTTGCACTGCATTATTTATAAGGACCTTTATCCATTCATTTACGTATTTTTTCATTTTATAGATTAAAAAAATACCTTTTATAATTAGCAATTCTAAACAGAAACACAATATCACATTGTAATCGTTGGGTATTATGATATGAATATTTAGTACTAGCAAAAGAAAAATGAACTTTTGTCCCCTTAAACAAAACCAGGCCTTCTTCATTTGAACATGTTGAACACCCTCAAATCCGGTCCTGTTTATAAGTGAGGTAACGATATTATATATATTTCGAAAACTTTTTGAAAACAAATTTCTTTAAATTAATAGTCAAAAACCTATATATGTTACTTCAAATAATAATTAAGAAATTCGAATAAAAAGGTTTCGTTTTTATATATTTTTTCCCAAGATGATTATTAAGCCTCCCGGCGGTACGTTGTATATAGATCAACAAGAAGTTATCAAATAGAGTAATTTAACTTAATTGAATCATAATTAGTCATCCTTATATATAGGATATATATGGAAGTCTAAGTAGTTAAGTCCGAGTGCGCGCATGTATGCAATTATTGCATGTGTGTGCGTAATTAAATTAAGTAATTAACAAACCTGCATCTAACTTGGTTGCAACCATTGATGCGCTCAACGCATTGCCTACACCCTGGACACCTTTGCCATTCATTCAATTTCGAAACATGATCAAAAGCGACTTCGTTTTGAGCTTCTTCAGCCTTCAAGCAAATAGTACGTCCTTCATGAGGCCATGGAACCTTGCAACGGAAACAATAAGGCTTTTTGCAACACGGACAAACACATCTTGTCAGATCGCCACCGCACTCGTTCAAAATCAACTCACCGCACTCAATGTTTGGGCAATAAGCCCTATCAACTCTTAACACAGATGATTCACATAACACGTCGCACCATTTTTCAAACACTTGTGATGCGATTTTGGGACGACATGATAAGGGTTTAAGATAGCGTTTGCAGGTTATAGCAGGACATTTGATGCGTGACACGTTTGCCTCGAGTTTCACTTGTATGTATTTGATCATACAATCTGTGCAAAAAGGATGACGCCGGCGGCATCGTTTGTTGTTGTTGTTGAATTTGAAGTTGAGGAGGATGTCTGGTTCCATGCAAATCTCGCAAGTGAATGTTTGATCTCGATCAATGCGATTGAAGCAATTAGTAAGGGGTATTGTATTCCCCATCGAATTAAATGACAGTATCAATTAGTTAATTAAAATCGCCTTAGAAAACCTTTAGGCTGATTAAGTAGTATTTATAGTTTACAATTCGTATAGATTATCCTTGTTGTACTGAAACTCAAATACATATATAGGATGAATTGCTGGCCACGTACACCATGTTTAATTTTACCGATCGAGTATAAAACATAAGAGAATTAATTTGGATGAGATAGACCCTTTATCTATCTCTACTAGTTTCTAACACCCCACTTCTAACCTCCAATATTACTTTCGAGCTTAAACTATAATACAAGAGTTCTAAACAGAATTTCTCTTTATATTTTTACAATCACCATAGACTAAATGATCTTTGACCTTAATCTTCAACAAATCATTTATATATGCCCGGAAGCTAGATAAAAGCCCATTGCACTACTCTCTCTTGATACTTGCCACAGGAAAGAAAAACTACGGTAGGAAAAAAAAACTGCAGCTAAGCGAATTGCTCAGTGCGCGAATATAGTAATACATATAATAATATTTAAGATAGACAAAATTTTTTTCAAACAAAACATCATTTAAATCATACAAAGATTTAAAAGATATTTTTAAATAACCAAATTATTAAAGTCACATTTTAAATAGATAACTATAAATCAAAACAAATATCGTTATATCATCAAATCCATATTTTAACATTACAAAAGTAACATATCAATAACCAAAGTTATCAAAAAAACCTACAAAGTTTCATATTTTTAAATCCAACATTATCAAAATACCTACATTTCACAGTTCCATATTTCCAAAGTCAACCAAGTTCCTACAACAAAAACGCATACATTTGCATATCGAATCCCATGGATCGACAAACAAATGTGAGACATATATACAATGGACCTGCAGATCCAAATGTACCCTATATATGTGTAATGGTGTGTCGGGCACAACACAACCATCCACCCTACCAAATCGGACAAATCCTACAGTTCCTAGAGTCGACTCATACACCCCCTAAACAAAAATAGCCATTTCTCTTATAGCAATCCTACAAGCGGAGACGCCGTGAACACATCACACCATCACGGTGGTGTCATACCATCGGTGCCCCCAAATGATGCGCGTATAGTACCTCCATAGGTGGTTAGCTCGGATTTTCATATCAAATTCCCATATATCAGACCAACTTTGTAAATAACTTTTCAAAAACTCTTATTATACAATGTTTTAAGAGCTTTTATGTTTCGAATCATAAATGCCACTTATATGGGTTATCAAAAGAACTCTTTCATACATATACTTTATTCGTCTCATACTAAGTGTTCTAGTTTCACTTTTTGAGTCTTTTTTCTTTCAACTTTGACCGTAAATATTTTTGTTTGTGTTATATAACACTTGATATAACATATATGAGTTGATTGAGTTTTAGATGTACTTTTCATTGATATAACTTTCATAAGCTAATATATAGCACAAACAAAGATATTTACGGTCAAAGTCGGAAAACAAAAAAACTTGACCAATCAAAATTGGATAATGAATATGGGACGGAGGGAGTAATATTTTTATCAATTAGAAGTTAGATAAATCAATTTAAATCATAACTAACACATATATAAACGAATAGAGAAAAATAGTTTTGAGGCGGAAGGAATATCAATATCAGTTTAGAGTAACGCGTAAGGAACATATGGAGTTCAAATCATAGTTTTGATATCTATCAATATATATATAACAAGTTCTTAAATTCTTTTATGAAGAAATAAAGACCGTTAGATGAGTTTAAACTTTTAATCATAACCCTTAGATTTAAATAATTGTAACATTACCAAATTTATTATTATGTAAACACAACATAGTTCTTCTACTCTATGTATATAGACCTACTATAACCTTTTGTAATTAAATATATTAATATTTAATAATGAGAAATATATATATATATATGATATCTACATCGTATTTATATCCTATTCAAGTTTTACAAAATTATTTAACAAACAATTAGATGTTAATATTTTATTACTAAATCATTATATTGGAGATTTATTTACTACTTCCTTAAAACAATCAAGAATCAATTGGTAATTTTTAATAGATTAATAGCGATTTGGTTATGCCCTATTTAAATAATATAAAAGAAAATAATAAATTAATTATTTTTATCACTATAAAACATGTAAAAGAAAACTATTTATCAATTATAGTTTTTATAAAACATATACATGTTCAACCCGAGCATTATAATTAAAACTTTAAAACCAAAAAATGTAAAAGGATGTAAATTTTGTTGTCAACATATATTATAACTTGATATGAAGATAGTGAATCGACTAACACAATGATACGTAAAATAAGAGTACATGTTGCGTTAAAAAGGATAAAAGACATTTCATAATATCATATTAAAAAAATTAAAATTTCTTTGTTACAAATAAAAGATTAGGAATTTTAAATAAGCGTGAGGGTTTTTTTTTTTTGTCAAATATGATATCATACATGAAAGAAAAACTTTTAAAAAAATGTGTGATCGATCTTGACACATCATAATCTTTCTATATTACTTACTCAATCTTTCTTTATTATATATAAAGATAAAAGAAATTAATAAATTAATCTATTTTATCACTATAAAACATGTAAAATAAAACTATTTATCAATTATAGTTTGTATAAAACATATAGTCTGAACTTTTATAATAAGATTTACATATTTTAAATAAGTTTAATAAATTAATGATTTTTATCATTAAAAAAAAGGATAACTAGATGAGAATAATAAGGTCTTAAATTCTTTTATAGGAAAACAAGGACAGTTATAACCCTTAGATCTAAGTAATACCATTATTATCAAAATAATTATCAAAAAAACACAACATTAATCCTTTTATTTTATATATTTAAATAAAATGCAACCTTATATATTAAATAATACATCAACATAAAATCTTAATGAATGTTTTTTTTTTATTTCCGTAAAATCTAATAGTATAATTAAAATTTCTTTAATTAATAACATAATATTTTATCAATCTAATGTTAATAAATAAAGTTAATATTATAAGTAACATATTAAGCTTTTTCCAAAAGTTATTTTTTTGTTAATTTATTGACAAAACTATTTTGTGACTTGTAAAAATTACCCAATTAAATTTTTTGTATTAATTTACTAAAGAAATTAGTTTATGACTTACAAAAATACCAAGTTAATGAAATCATATCAATAAGTAGTTAATTACAACAATTAGATCAATAAGGGTTTTGCATATTGTATGTTGACAACTTGATAAATGTGTTCAAATCATGTAACTGACCAATTAAAAACTTACATATAACAACTCATATTGGTCGGGCACGTATACGATGTGACATGATTTAGAGAATTTACCTCCTGTTAACATACAATGTTCAAAAACTTTCGTCAATTTCTACTATAAACGTTTTTCATAATTAATTACCTCCTGTTATCTCTCAAACAAAAAATAACATTAAAATATCATAAAAATAATTTTTTAAAAAAATCAAAATTTATATTTTGAAAATACCGGAAATAACGGTATGGTAATACCGGAAAATACCGGGAATACCGGGAATACCGGAAATACCGGCCGGTATTGAATAGTGAAAATACCGAAAAAATACCGGACTTAAAATACCGGCGTGGTCTCCGGTACCGGTAATACCGGTAATACCGCCCGGTATTTATCGGTATTTAAAACATTGAAATTAACAAACCTGCATCTTAACTTGGTTGCAACCATTGATGCGCTCAACGCATTGCCTACACCCCGGACACCTTTGCCATTCATTCGATTTCAAAACATGCTCAAAAGCGACGTCGTTTTGAGCTAGCTTCTTCAACCTTCAAGCAAATAGTACGTCCTTCATGCGGCCATGGAACACGGACAAACACATCTTGTCAAATTTGTATCCCCACACTCGTTCAAAATCAACTCCCCGCACTCAGTGTTTGGGCAATAAATTCCTTCAACTTTTAACATACTCAATTCAGATAACACGTCGCACCATTTTTCAAACACTTGTGGTGTGATTTTGGGACGGCACGACAAGGGTTTAAGATAGCGCGCGTTTGCAGGTCATAGCAGGACATTTGATGCGTGACACGTTTGCCTCGAGTTTCACTTGTATGTATTTGATCATACAATCGGTGCAAAAAGGATGACGACGACCACATCGTTTAGTGTTGTTGATCAATTTGAAGTTGGGGAGGATGTCGGATTCCAAGCAAATCCCGCAAGTGAATGTTTGAGCATGTTGATTATGATCAATGCAATAATTGAAGCAAGTAATAAACATGGTATATAGCATACTTATAAAAGATCTTTTATATTACTATTAATCTTTATATATTATTATTAATCTTTTATATACGAGTAATAATTGAAGCTGACAAATAAAAGATCTTTATATTATTATTAATCTTTTATATACGAGTAATAAACATGGTATATAGCATACTTATATTTTTAACACAGTCTTGAATCTTAATCATCATATATATTTTGCTTTCTAAACATGTAACGTTTAGTCGCCGATCGATTGTTACTTTAACTTTTTAAGAGCACTCATGGAAATGGGAATGGCCTAGAAATATAAGGGGAGACCGTGAGTAGATTATCCGATCGAATTGTAAATAGTAGTTTGGTGATGATTCAGGTTCTTGGAAATGAAACCTTAATGGTAATACTAATTACTTTCCCGATGAGTGATATCAGATCTAACTATGTGCGAGGAATTGCCCTATTGAGATGTTGATTTTTCTTTTTTGCCCCCTGAATTGAGGATAACTCGTATTTGGAATATACCATGGTGCCTAGAAGTCAATGTACTCATTTGGAAAACGTTGGAATAGGATACTTACATGATTTATTGTAATACGGGTGCAGAAACAATAAGCCATCTCTTTAAGGACGGTAAGATAACAACTAGTAGAGTGGAGAAAATTGTTAGTAACTTGGCTCGAACTCAACATTCTCAATGCGTATCCCACCAACATTCTAGACTTGTTTCACGGTTACATGTGACGAAGAAGTACACGAACAATGTCCAGTTAATATGTTCCAATTGGCGGTGGGTTTTTTTTGAAGGTATTGGAATAATGTTCTCTTCAAAGGCAACAATTCGTTTAGCACAGACATTTTTCATGATATTTATTCTTTTTATTATTTTTTTGATTAATTGTCATAGTAGAAAAAATAGCTTATTATGGCCAATATGACATATTTACTTTTTTTTTTTTAACGACAATAAATATTACTCGTATGTATTATTAGAAAACATCAACTAACAAGATGCTAGTAACCAAAATGCAAAACTTAGACATACAATACAATAATTACTAACTCTAGAGTAATCTCGAAACTTTAACTACAAATGTTGTAAAATGGCTTAAAAAAACTTATGTGAATTACATAAGACCCAAAATATAACAAGGGCCTGTGGCGATGTACTTTTTCTGTCTTTTGTTTCTTCGCCAAAAAATAATATAGTTGTTCAAAAAAACTCATATACATGACCAAAAGATTAATGCTCGTTCCAATGACAAATTTTGCTCGCATAATACATCAACCATTTTTTTTTATTGAGATTAAAAATATATATATATTTTTAATATTAAAAATACTAAGCGATAATTGGAACTTTATTATAAAATCGTGTTTTTTTTAGAAAACTCCTTGAAATATTAAACTAAATAACTTGAAGTCTATTTTTAGATGCATTAATATAAAGTTAAGAATAGAAGAATAATATAGTAACAACTATAGAAATTTTTATGTGTATAAAACAAGATCAGAAAACCAAACTTGAAAGACAAAGATTATTCTTGCCAAAAATGTCAACCATAACCGTTCCAACAGAAGTTCCTCCTGTTTCCGATGACGTTGAGCAGCTTCGTAAAGCTTTTGAAGGTTTGTGTGTATATATACGCAATTTCATCACCATTTTTTAAAAATATTCTTTTTCAAAAAATGTATCAATCTTGATTATCGATTGTCTTTCGTGTCCATGGTCCTGTGTACATGTTCGTGAAATTTTTGGCCTCATTTGTTAGTTTTTCGTATATATCTTCCTGAATACCCGATGGATCTGTAAAATGAAATGAATATAACAATTTATTTGTTTACAATATTTCATGATCTTGCACAAATTTAAAATGTGTTTTTTTGATATGCAATGATATATCTATCTATATAGATACCAAGTTCATTATTTCATTGTAATATGTTTCTATGAATGATTTAGCCTATACGTGACACGTTAATAAAGAATTGTAGCAATGAAAACAAAAGTTATGGTAACGGTATAAACAAATCTATATGCAGCAAACCATGAAAGTTCGGTTGTATAATTGCTCATGTGTTTGAAGTATAATTGTTTTTTTTTTCTAATGAATTGTATTGAACTTCTGGCTGTGTTGAAGGATGGGGAACAAATGAGGGTTTGATCATTGAGATCTTATCACACAGAAATGCTGAACAACGTAAGCTTATTCGACACACTTATGCCGAGACTTACAATGAAGATCTCCTTAAAGCGCTGGACAAGGAACTTACACGTGACTTTGAGGTACAATTTAACATCTATGATAAATGGAAACATATATGTGATAGTAGAATAAGGTCTTGGATTCAAATCCAACTGTTATAGAATGTTTAATACAAAGTCGATTATATTGGGGTGTAGGGGGTGCTTGTGAGCCTGACCCACCATTTATAAGGGCCCATTATTTTTTTAAAAGTTTTTTGTATATATGTAATTTTTAGTAGAGGATCTTCAAATTAGAGGGCAATGTACTTCACGAACTCACAATTCAAATAATATATAAAATTAATTAATAGATACTTTTTACACCTTTTGTCAAAACCATTTTGCATCCGTGCCCTACTGTCATTTTCGTGTAAAAGGTATCGTTTCGACTTTTAATTCAACAATATTTATGTAATTATATCTTATTATCTATTGATTTAGGAGAACCTATAGTAAATTTTTTAAACGGCTAGGACTTGAAGAACCTATAGTTTAGTTAGATTTTGTCGAATGAACTGTTGAACATTCTTGTCATACACTTATTTATATTTAATATATATTATATATATATATATATTAGGTATACCTAAAAATTATTCATCCGGTAATCAAAAATAAAAAATGAAAAAAGTTGAAGAGACTTAATAAAATCTTAAACCGGGGCTTTAGATAACAAGTAAAAACATTCTCATCCACATTGCTCTTATGTTAATGAATGATAATGTTGAAGATGTTGATGTTAATAATGTTGATGCAAACGTGGAATATTTTTTGTCATACTTTGTTTTTATTAACGTCAAAATCATTTATCGTCGTCAATATCGGTAACATGTGACAATTTTTTTAATAAAGAAGGGAATAAAATGAAAGTGGTAACCGGCAACTTGTTTCTTAGTCGGTTGCTTACATTGCATAACTCATAAAACAAAGTTGGTTACAGTACATAGCTAGTCGAGTAGTTGGTTATATTACATAACCTTTTGGTCATATTTGGTTACACTCTCATGCATTAATCCCTATATTTTACTATTGACTCACTACTTTAGAGTTTAGAGGCCAAATTTTTTCCTTCAAGCCAGGCCTTGAAATTTTTTAACATTATCAGAGACAACACTAGCTTAATGTAGAATTTTGTTACAAATTATGTTAATCACAAAAGTTTATAAAGATCAAGATTTAAATATTATTAATGAGTTAATTATACCTATATCGTTTTCCATTTTTGTCTAATTGAATATTTATTTTTATCCAATTTGATCATCAAAAGATGGTGTTGTGTCAAGTATTGAGTAATATTTGGGTGATTTTCTAAACTAATATTTTGTACAGCCCACAAATTGGTTCCTAACTACTACATCAATCTATTAAATGTTTTTGTAACAATGAAAACAAATACTAGGACTTTGGGCGGAGTATTATTAATATGTTGTTTTGAACTAATATGATTAGAGGATTGTCCTCCTGTGGACACTTGATCCCCCTGAGCGTGATGCATATTTAGCCAACGAAGCAACAAAGAAAGGGGGTAAAAGTGATCAAGTTCTTGTTGAGATAGCTTGCAGCAGGTCTTCACATGAATTGCTTCTTGCGAGGAAAGAATATCATGCTCGTTACCAGAAATCACTCGAAGAGGATGTCGCATCTCACACAACAGGGGACTTCCGAAAGGTACACATTTTTGCTTATAAAGTAACATAACATTTCTAGTAATCAAGGTGGCATATGTTGATTATGAGTATCGGTTGATTTGCGTCGGTGTTTGATCTCAAATGGGTCAAATTAAAAAATCTAGTGAAAAAAGATGGTCTAAATTAGTCGAATGGGTCAAATTGGTTAAAGCAAACCCAACACCCATTTTTAGTGCATTCAGCCTTTAAATCACATATATTCAAAGATTTAGATCATGATTTTTACTTTTTTCCTTGTTTATTATCGTATATACTTGATACATACTATAAACAAAAGTATATAAAAAGGATAAAAGAAAATACATCTACAAACTATCCCGACCCATTTCAACTCTCTTGTTACGAATTATCTGCATGAATGCTAGTCTCGATTTTGAAAATTTTTTTTAAAAAAGTTTTCAAACTTAAGAACTTTAAAACAAGTAAAGTCAAACTTGGAACCTCCGACCCTTTTGTAAAATGTTGTAACCTTGGTTACGTGGCAACATTTGGAAATGGCGAGAGCTTCCAAGTCCGACCAATTTACTTGCTTTACGATTCTTAAGTTTGAACACCTTTTTCTACAACACTTCTTCCAAAAACGACACTATTTATGCAAAAAATTCTTCTTGTAACCAGCTAATTTCCATGTTTAGTTAATACTTTGTGAATATGATTGTTTTATCTAGTTGTTATGGCCCTTGGTGACGAGCTACAGATACGAAGGGGATGAAGTGGACATGTCGCTTGCAAAATCAGAAGCCAAGTTACTCCACGATAAAATTATAGATAAGTTTTACAACGATGACGATTTCATCAGAATTCTCACTACAAGAAGCAAAGCACAAATCAGTGCAACACTGAATCATTATAAAGATGAGTTTGGACAAGAGATTAACAAGGTATGTCTATGATCACGTCTATGATAATACTTTACAATTTTCCTTATAACTAACTTGAAATTGCAGCATCTAGTAAAGTTATATTGATATGTAGGATTTGAAAGCTGATCCAAACGACGAGTTTTTAAAGTTACTACGAGCCATTATTAAAACATTGACTAATCCTGCTAAGTACTATGAGAAGTTGGTAAGGTTAGCAATCAATAGACAAGGGACGGATGAGACTGCACTAACAAGGGTTGTTGCTACACGAGCTGAATTTGATATGAAAATCATAAAAGAAGAATATAAAAAACGAAACAGTGTCTCTCTATATGAAGCCATTGCGAAAGATACTAGAGGAGACTATGAAGACATGCTTCTTGCTCTCATCGGTTCTAGTGAGGCTTAAAAACAAGCTTAAAATCGTTTCTAGTTTACCGATATCAGAAAGTGTACGTATGTTAACTATGGGCGTATGTGTTTGTTGCCCACACTTGAAAATGAGCATATATATAATGTTAATAAATTGCTTTAATTGTTTCTCTTTTGGCTTGACCTAATACAAATCAAACCATCTTGGATCAGGTTAAGTGTGTTTTGTTCCAATATAAATAATAAACTCCAAAACATATTAGTTTAGGTCACATAAAACATATTAATGTAGGAAGTGCACTGATGTATGCAACTGAGGCAACCTAACAGATCGGTAGCCCAGGATTGTTTAACCTTGCAAGGTGGTCCGGCTTGGTGAAATAGACATGTTTGTGAAGATGCGGCCTATTTGCACCTGGACACAAAGATCCTATGAAGCATTCTTGACTGGGGGACACCAAAGGGCTCGATCACATTGATCTGGTTATCTAGGAACAACGTTCAAGTCACATACTTTCAAATTTTGTTTCAATATAGACCACCCAACTTAGCAGGTACAAAATTAGAAAGCTTTCCGTATAAGACATGATAGATGGATTTTCTTTGCAATATCAAGCCATGAGTTGCACCAAACAAAGTCATACGATCCATGTCAATCCATGTCAAGGTATCTACTCCATGGTCTAACTGAGTTATCCCACAAGTGTTTCCAAATTAATTTCTTGGTTACCAAAAATAAAGTTTTTCCCGATCCGATCCGATTCTTAAAAGATCCTGACTCCTCACCTCGCTGATCCCATCCTGATTGCTGAGTTCTGCATAACCTTGCCTTGTAGAGAGTACTCGGATCGACTCGGGAAGTTTTGAAACAGTAATAATAATTATTATTATTATTTATATTCGTATGACATTTTCATAAACAATCAAAAAAATATTTGTAATAGATTATGATTTTATAGATACCTATATATAAATTGGATCTAGTAGAGTATTTGTAAGAGTGATAGAAACTATAGTATAGTAATAGTAATATTATTAATAGTAATAATAAATATAGCATAGTAATAATAGATACTAATAGGGATAAGTGCCCAGAAATACAGTCAATTAATGCTCAAAAGTTATTGTGTGCACGAACTCTAGGTCAACTTTATTGTGTTCACGAAACTTGAAGTTTTGGTTATTGTGAACATAAAACAGGATTATAGCTATGTGGGACCGGTTACTTTCACGTTGACCCGTTGACTGCTTACGTGGCATGCACACAATAACGTTTTGAGATTAGTTTATGCATACAATCAGAAAAAACTGATTATTTTTTTTCAAACTTGTCGGAAACTGCAAATACTCGCCGGAAAACTTAAAAATCCGATTAAACTTTCGTTTCTCCAAAAATCAACCGCGAACAAACCCTCAACAAAAGTTAAACCTATTGAGACTCGCCGGAAAATTTACCAGCTCGCCGGAAAAATTAAAATCACCATAATTTTGTTGTTTATTCGAGTTTCGACTTGAAACCAACACCAAACCGCTCAAAATTGTTGTCCGAAACTCGAAGAAACAACAAAGTTATGGTGATTTTAAATTTTCTGGCGAGTTGATGAATTATCCGGCGAGTCTCAATTGGTTTAACTTTTGCCGAGGGTTTGTTCGCGGCTGATTTTTGGGTATTTTGGTGCCAATTTCGTAGTCTAATTCGAAAAAAACGAAGGTTTAATCGGATTTTTAAGTTTTCCGGCGAGTTTGAAAAAAAATAATCTGTTTTTTTTTAATTGTGTGCATAAACTAATCCCAAAAAATTATTGTGTGCATGTCACGTAAGCAGTGAACGTGAAAGTGGTGACCGACTAACTTTTGACTCGGCCACTTTTGCATGCTATAGGACTATTGAACAAGTTTCCTGAATAGAATAAAGCTGACCTAAAGTTCGTGCACACAATAACTTTTGAGCATTAGTTGACTGCATTTCTAAGTACTTATTCCATAGTAATAAAACAAATAAATCTGAAAAGGTAAATGATATGTAAAACTATCTAAATGTTACAATTTAATTTTGCTTTTGATTCAATAGTTGTTGTTTTTTTAATAAAAAATTTAAGGAGTTGTATTATTATTTGGAGATTATTATATATTATATATATATATATTGCCGGTAGAGCAGAGAGAAAAAAAGAATGAATTCTCTCGTTTCTGATTGGCTGAGAGTTTTATTTTCTTGTATTCTGATTGGTTGGATTATATTTAAAAACTATTAAATGTCATTTTTATATTTAGTAACAACTGAATTTAAAGAAAAATTATTTAAAAAAATAGATTTAAATTCTTAATGAGTTAGAATTACATTCATAAACTTATATTTCTGTAATACATTTGTACATTAAAAAAAATCAAAAAGCAAATTATATTTTGTTTGTAGCTAATAAATTTATCAATTTATATATAGTGTTTATTTATCAAAAATGATTATTTATTTTCCCCCACTAAAATAAACATTAAATGAACTAATATTAGATACATTCTTTTTTGTTTTAAGATTATAAAATTAATTAAAAAGCCTTTAATCAAATAATACGGTACATGTGTTTCTAAAATATTTATTAAGTTATTTTTGTTTAAACTTTATCCTCGTGACATTTTACACTTTAGTGAAATGGGCTTAGTATAATGGTACGTGTGTTTCTAAAACGTTTATAAACTTGTTTTTGTTTATACTCCATCCTCGCGACATTTCATTATAAGAGAGTTGAAGAGTCAGCCCTAATTCATTATAAGACTTTATCTTATTATTGTCATAAAGTGTTTTGTAAAACGGATTGAATAGAATAACCCAAGTAATACAATAATATTTTGACTACTTTCAAATATTATATAACTAGATGTTCATTACCAAAAATATATGTTTCTCTTAAACAACTCATTGAACTTACAAAAAACTATCAATAATATCATTAACAAACTTAAAATTTTGATTGGCGGGTCGACTTAACAACTTGAAAACTCAACCTGGACCGATCCAAGAAATCATGTTGGTAGGTTAACGGGTTGAAAATCTCTTATAGTTTCAAGTCGGGTTTTAAGTTGAGTCAATTATTTACAGTCTGACTATTGTCTATAAACAACTTAATCATACATTTACAACATTTTAGCGGAGTAATGTATATGACCCCTATACATACACAATAGTTAATATTTATTAAAACTATTTATGGTATATGTTTTTCAAATTATAATTATAATTTTATTTCAATAATAATATTTTTAAACTAGAAAAGGTCATAAATCCTCTTTATGTTTATTAAACCCATTCTACATATACTATACTTGAAATTGTACAAGTGTTTGAAGATTATCTTAAATGTATGTTTGATTTCATACTAAACATCATTTTTTATATATGATTAGACGTATATTTTTTGCAATGTCTATTATATGTACATGTTATTATGTAAATTTTAATGACCAGGTATTAAACTAGGGCGGGTTGAAATTTAAGATCAGACATTTCAACCTGCCCCGACTCCGGTCGACCCGAGTCGACCAGACTAATACATGGGTTGGCGAGTTCACAGACCCAGCTTATTTTAAATTTAAAATAAAAATATCAAATCAACTTTTTTGTGGTTTATAAAAGGTATGTAGATATGTAAATAACGGCTATTGTTAGTAAAGCTGTCAATGAGTTCGAGTTGGCATGTTGATGGGTAAAAAACCTGTGACCCTGACCCAACCCATTAAAAATTTTAGGTCAGAATTTTCAACTCTTGCCTACAACATGTCAACCCAAACAAACTCATCAACTTGAAAAAAAATTTGGTTTGGTAGGTTAGTAGGTTGAGTTTTGGGTTGTCGGGTCAAATAGGCTGGCGGGTTAACGGGGTTGGTGACTTAAGGTGGTGGGTTGATTTCAGGTCAAATGGGTTGATGGGTCGACCTGTTAAAAAAATATTATATAAACTTAAAAATATTTTCACATTGGAGGGTCGACCTGTTAACCCAATAGGTCAACCGCAACCTAACCCGAAAAATAAGGTTAGTGTGTTGGCAGTTCGAAATTTCACAACCCTAACTAGGTTATCTTCGTGAGGGCTCCAATTCTAGTTTCGGAATGAGTCGAGTATTGACAGCCCAAATTGTTATGGTGGTTAATCGGGTCAATCTGTATCGAGTTGGCTTTGGGTCAAGTACTCAAGTGCGTTTGACGGGTCAAATATGTTATTTTCGGGTAACCCGATCACCGATCGGGTATTAATCTAGTTATTATTATTATAAAAGTCATCACAGGGTGATGTAATAATAAAAAGCGAAAGATTGATAAAATGGCAAACTATAGGGTCATGTAATGAAATTTTCTAAAAAAATAAATATAAATAAAATAATATTATTATATTATTATTATCCCCCTTCTCCGCCAACACCCTATATATATGCACATCACGCTCTCTGTAAATCCCTTTTCTTTCTTTCTTTCTGCTTCTACATCTATACATATACAATTACGCATATATATTTCCAATTCCCAATTCAATTGAATAAAAAAATCCCAAAAAACAAATTAGGGTTTCTGAATTCACTATCAAATCCTCTCAATCACTCTTCAATATCCTCAACATATAATAGATACAATCGATCTATATCTACACACAATCAGGTACGTGTTTCCTCAGGCAAATTTTCAATTTTTTTTATTGCTATATATAATTATGTTTATATTTTTTTTATCTTGTTTATAAATTGTGTTTATTTTTGGTAATCAGGGTTTTATTTTGCTTAGAAAATTAAAATTTTTAGGGATTTAGGTGTACATTTCTGTTTAAATATATTTTAAGTTCAAAATTCATGTGCTTTTAGTGTTTGGTTTGGAAATTAGGTTATGTAAACCTTAGACTTGTTAAAAAGCTAAAAAATTTGATGAGAATATGTTCATAATCTGTTAGAAATGTGAAAAGTAATATTTTTCCGTTCCAAATAATCGTGTGCTTCTGGTCATGATAAATGGATGTAGTCTATTTTGTTTTCCGTAGTACCGGTAATATCAGAAAACTCAGAAGAAAGCATTAGAAGAAAGACAAGAGTCATGGATGTAACTAAATAAGTAAATGTAAATGTAACACCCAATGGCGTCTTCCACGGGTTTTGGGTCTCAATAACTCGACGGTGTATGGGGGAGGTTGAGATGTACACAGCCCTACCTCTACCTAGGTAGAGAGGTTGCTTTCAGGTTCTATCTAAATGATAGAAAAAAATGCCCTCCGCCTTTGAATGGGGTGAGGATTGAACCCTTGACCTCTGTCTCCAGAGGCAAGGATGTTAACCACTTGATCCATGACAAGAGTCATGGATATAACTGTCATCAGACATCACTAAATAAAAACTAAAAGCTGCATTATTTTTGTTAATAATCCCAACGAGCCCTTTTGCCCAACAGTACCCAAGGTGGCCCATTGACGCAGTGACCAAGAAGTTGTGGGAAGAAATGTGTTTGAGTAATATTTTCTGTTATTTTTAACTCTTTTTTTTTTAAACTGGATGTATTTTAAACTGGATGTGTTTGAGTAATATGGCTGAATGAACCTGGATATTGGAAACATGACTGTTGATTAGCGTTTTACAGTGGCTGGCTTTTTGTACATGTTTCTTAGACATGCTGTAGATATGGATAAGCATCCGGAGGTGTATGTTTGTTATTGATGCTGAATTAAATTCTTGTTTATGTTGCAGTTTTTTATAAGAGATAATGGATTCCAATGCTGGTAATACGTCTGAAGATGGTAGGGGAGCTGATGACAGGGATGAAGGTAATGACAATGGAAATTTTACTTTTTAGCTGCAACAAGTTGGTAGATTATTAATTAATATATGTATTGTTGATTGTTTTGAAAAAGTTAAAAAAATAGAAACTTTAAGTGTTAAAAAATGAAAATTAGCAAAAAATAAAAAGTGTTGTACGTTGTGCATAGAAACTTGTACAATCAATTTAACTTTTTAGTAAATATAATGTTAACCATATAACTTGCCAAACATATTTGTAAAAAGGTACGGGTAATAACTTGTTTGCACTTGGAGAGGTAGCCCAGGGAGTAACTTACTATTATTTGTTACAGTCGAGAATTGTGAGTGGTGAATTTGCACGTGAAAATGATGAACTTAGACACTAACAGAGATGATGGTAAATCTAACATTTAGAATATTAGGCACGTTCATGCCCATGATTTTCAATTTTAGATGGGTTTATTTCCTGCTTTTGGTATACTGTTTTGTAGAAATTTTCTTACAATGGATGATTGAATTCCTGATTAAAACAGAAGAATTTGAAAGGAGGAGAAAATGGATGATATATCTTATGTGTGTGTAACTAATGTGCCAGCATCATACTCTGGTGGTGGTTGGATGTTTTAGAAAAATCAACTCTGCTCTTCTCAGTTCTTTGTGGTTGCTAATGACACTACTTATAGTTCTTAAGGCCTCAAGAGTATAGCTGTAACTTAACTAAGTGAAAAGCTAATACTGAAGTCTTTAGATGGGCTTAAAGATGTATCATTTGCATTCTACTGTTCTTCACATGCTATAGGGTTTTAAATTTTGATTTGCAGATGATGATGATGAATATGAAGAGGGTCGTGATGGCAGCCGTCTTTTAGAATTTATGTTTGGGAATATTGACGGGGCTGGTGATCTTGATATTGATTACCTTGATGAGGTATTTATTTGTTTTATATATATATATATATATATATATATCTGTTTATGCATTATTTGTGTATATATATATATGCTCTATATAATTCTTCTATGTATGTGTATTCCACTCTTTGTCTCTTCACATCCGGTTATATATACCAATATTATAGACAATCAGGGTGCCTAAATCAGTGTTTGTTTCTCAGGATGCAAAGGAGCATCTTGCTGCACTAGCTGACAAGCTCGGTTCTTCGTTAACAGATATCGATGTACACAATTACTATCTGTTTGCCTTAACTGCACTTTAAGAACTTTCACCATTTTGAGTCTTTGGTTTAACTCTTTGTTATTTTCACTTTTATATTCAGTTGGCAGTAAAAAAGTCACATACATCTGGTGATGCTGGTGAACAAGGTAATGTTGTAGTTCAAGAAGTCTCTCATGCAATTTTTTATTTTCTCAGTGATAACTGATAACTTCATCTGCACAGGATATTGTAATAAGTAGGCTTACTAATGTGTTAAATCTACGACTTTGAATTAAGTATATCATGACTGGCTATGCAACATTATAGTTAATGATTATCTAATCCCACCTCTTGTTCGACACTCTTAAGCAGATTATGATTTGAAGGCTGAAGATGCAGTAGATTATGAAGATATTGATGAACAATATGAGGGACCAGAAGTCCAAGCCTTAACTGAGGAAGATTATCTATTACCGAAATCTGATTATGTTTCTGCAGAAGCAGTAACAGTAGCATCAGTTGCATCATCTTCATTGTTCGATGATGATAATTATGATGAAGAGGAAGAAGAAGAAGAAGAATTACAGAAAGAATTTGACCGGGTGGATGATAAAGACCAATTTCCAACCACCACATTACCAGGTTCAAGGATTTGTAGAATCACATCTTAGCTTTTCCGTCCTCCACTCCTTTGATGTTTAAGTATCAAAAAAAATTGAGAAGCCTTCTGATTAATACATAAAATGCATTTAAGGAGTAATAAGAATTTGGACATACAAATAATGTAATAACGTGAGTTCATTGGTTTATTTTCTTAATAACATAACTTGCTTTTTCTTGGCTTATAGGTGAAGTTGTGAATGATCTGCCAGTGCTTTCTCAGGGGAAATGCTCACCAGTGAATGGTAGTGGTGTGCTTGAGATAGACAATTCAGATCCTGATGTTGTTGAAGTTCAGAAGGTTAACACATCTATCTCCTGTATCACATTCTCTTATATAAGTTATTATCTATACTACAAACTTTCTTCTTTTTCCAATTTTTGTTACATTGTCTATGCACTTTGATCTTATTGTTCATTGTTTTGGATATATATATATATATATATATATATATATATTTTGCAGTGGCTAAAGAGCCTATTTGCCATCTAAAGTATGTCACAGGATAATTTTGTCAATAAAGGTCACAAAGTGAAATTTATCACCCTTGTATTCTTTTTTAATTCAAGGCAAATGTTTAGTCAATAATATAAACTGTACAGTGATAAAACAATTAAAAACTACTGTAAAACATGGGTGATTTTTGTCATACTTGGTAATAAATATTTAAAAAATTCACCTGATGCTACAATCTGAGAACACAATTTTATTAGTGTAGAGGTAAACACTTGAGGAAGACAGATAGCTTTTTGATGAGCTTTTAAACTGTAACATGATTTCTGACCAGCAGTGGTATCAAAAGCAATAGATTGATGGCAAGTTTAGTCTTTTGATGTGTTTTGGATAAATTTGCCTCTTCAGATTTGTTAAAGAGCACCTTATGAAGAATTGATAGCTAGTTTACTCTTGCTAGATCTGGTTATTAGCAAGTGTTGGGCATGTCCCTTGAAAGTGATCATATGATATTATATATATTTCATCCAGATAATTAGTATTAAAATAGGCCACAGAGGATGGTGTTTGGATGTGATTCTGCCGTTTGAAGTTTTAATAATCAAATAATCAGATGTAATAGTCTGACAATTTCTGATTGTTTAGAGATTAAATAAGATTAGCTGACCGCAAAAGACATTTATGTGAAGATAGGAAGACATTATGTAAAACGGTGGTAAACCTATCTCTATTAGGCTAAAAGGAGGGGCAAATAGGTAAATCTATTTTACTCAGATATAAATATATAATCCAATTTTATCATGCTGGTTAACCTTTAAGTAGTCAGCTACTCTGTATCAGTATTTGTTTATTCAAATATTAGAAACTGATTAAGTTGCAATTATAAGAAAATCAGTTCCAATTTCTAAGTTACACCTTTTAATAGGTTGCTTTTTGTTTGAAGCAACTTAAAGATAGTACAAATGGATTTCCCAGTAATATACTTGCAAATAACACACAACGTTTACACACTCTTAAAAGTTACATATTGTTAGATTTCTTGACGTCTGTGTTGTATGAGATTGGCAGCTCACATTCCTGATGGTACCATCTTTGTACCTACAGTTCATGATGCCATTCCTTTTTTGATCCAGGAAGTCCCTTAATTAAACTCTATTTGTATCAACAAATTTAATTGGTTTGTAAATTTTCTGATATGATGCTTTGTTGAGATAAGTGTGTTTAGCTATATGTCATCTCTTCTATCTTGAATGCATGTAGTTGCTAGTTGGATCTCTACAATAATGTGGTACTCATCTCATCATTTTTGTTTTTAGGACGACACTAACCTTTTAGAAGAGCTGCCTGGAGCCAATAGTTCAACACCCCTGCCTGTCCTTTGTGTAGAAGGTGGAAATGTGATCTTACGATTTTCAGAAATTTTTGCTATTCACGAGCCTTTAAAGAAAGCAGCAAAGAGGGAACATTGGTTATCTGTTCCAAAAGGTTCTGATTTCATTCTGAAAAAAATCAGAATAAGTTTCATTGATTATGCCTGATAATTTATAAATGTGGTTTTTTCTTCTATGTTTTGCTTGCCGGCAACAATGATGCATGCTTTTTGTTGGTTTTGCTGATGAATCATGTTTCTTAGTACACCGTGTCATTGGCCAAATAACTTGTTATTTGTTTCAAGTATACTATGGATGTTAGATCGTTGGTACTTGTAAGGTGTTTAATGTGCATTTTCATAGTGATTACACAAGTTTGCAACTTGGAGTTGTCATAGTAAACATATGTATTTTGATATGTGAATTCTGTTTTTGGTCAAAGTGTTGCGTCAGCTGCAGTTAATTAATTATTAGGGCTAAGAGAGTAATATATCAACACCATCTATCTTAATTTTGAAAGCACACCTTGTTT